>NC_066855.1:17064700-17259274 GCF_001640805.2 Lates calcarifer | reverse complement strand
AGGTCCAGCCATACAGGTGTGGTTATGTTGCCTGATTCGCCCTCTTCCCGGACTGTGTGGGCATGCACACAAACTGTATCCTGCTGGTTTTCACCTGTGAGGGTGGGACAGTTGTCGTTGGTCGTAAGTCCAGATTCAGAGAGTTTGGTGACATCACATCATGTTTCCAGCTTCACTCCACCAAACATTCACCATCCATCTCTATGCTAACAACACCGTTTCTTAAAAATATCAGTGAGATGAAGAAGAATTCAGAGGTGGGAAAGTCATTTGATGAATCTTACTTAACAGAATCATACACTTTTTAATCTGTACTTGTTGTACAAGTGTGTGTGTTTCAAGCTGCACTGTTGATACTGAGGCAGCATCCTCTGAGCATGTGCGGACAGGAGCTGTTAGGTGTTGCCTTGAATCTTGACTCATTCAGTAAAGCCTTGCGGCAATATTCCATCTTGATCCAGCATTGATCATTTTCCATGACATGTGTCCATGAGCAGCTTATGGAAACAGCTCGCAGCTGATCTGATCAGTTGAGAGGATTTAGCAGGCCAGGACGCCTGAAGGCCAACAACAGCATCTGATCCATACTGCTTCTACTAATACTATTATGTACTATGACTGCACTGCTGCTGCCACTGCAGACACTTCCAGCACAGCAAATCATACCAGCTGGACTGATGATACAGGGTTATGGCTTTCCAAAGAGTGAGAGAGAGAGCACTTTTGATTTAAAGAGATGTAGATAGAAGTATTTGGAGGAGACAGATATCTGGTGATAATCATATTTTAACCACTGCCAGCACGGAGAGGGAATTTCCTGGTGTTATTTTTCAGTTCACAGTCTTTATCCCCTCAGTGAATTCTTCAGAGTTGGCAAATCTTTCTGTTTGTTTAACCCGACAACTGAAAGCTCTGGTTCTGCGCTACATGAAAGACACGCAAAGAGTGAGAGAGGCAAGAAAAGAGAGAGAAGAAGGGAGACAAACCAAGAAAATGCAGGGCAAAGACAGCTTTTTTCCTTTGAATGTTTCTTATTTCGCAGCAGACATTTTGACCTGTTAGTGTACAAGAAGCACAGGTGTCCCTAATAACCTTTAACGATGGCTCTGCTCTGTTCAAGTTCCCTTTCCAGTGTGACAGTGATCCAGCATAGGGAAATACCATTTAAGACCCTGTGCAAAATGGGTTTCAGTCTGTCCTAATTGTATTATCTACACCTGTGGTTTTCCAGTTGTGACATGGCAAAGTGTCTGTGGGCAGTGCAACAAACTGTAAACACAACATGTTCATTAGCGAGAACCACGTTAGCAGGAAGTTGCTTAACTATTAAACACAGAGCAACATTCACAATGTTTGTGTCCGCCTGATGAAAATAAGTTAGATATTTTCTCTCCATGTAGTTGTTTGTTTGATGTTCACCAACTCCGGAGCTAGTTTGATGAAAGCAGCTGCCTTCTGCTGATGAAAACCAGACTGATAAAAGGTGAGGCCAAACCAAAACATTTGCAGGATGGAAAGTCTCCTTACGAATGACAGTTATGTGAAGTGGGTACCTGCAACAGTTGAAACAGCCGAATTTTCCAGGGCAATTCAAACTTTTCGACAGAGTTTTTCCGATGTCATTTTTTTCAGGGCTTCGAGCGCTAGAAACAAAATTCTACTCATCTCCACTGTGCAGGGGTGGAGAAGAAACAGAGACCTCAAAACCTTGTTGCATAAAAGCAAACTGCATTAGCAGATACCATGAGGGGTACGGTATGTGAGAATGCACTGGGGCCAGCTCACAGAACTTGAATTCATGTCATTGTGAGAGGCAATAAAACCCTCAGAAACATCCTTTTTGCTACTGTAAAGAAATGGCAGACAGAAGATAGGCAGATGAAGCTGTGAGAGATAATGAAAGGAGGCAAAGACAAGAGAAGAAGACGAGGGATGAACAAAACCACTGGTTTGTTCTTGTTGTGGTCTTTGTGTTTGGTTGCCTGTTTGCACTCTGCTGTGTTGGCATCTCTTAAATTACCGCTGAACACGGGCCCTCGGCTTTGTAATCTCACCTCGGACAAAATGCTGTCATCCTGAAAACCACAGAGCGGGAAACGTGGTCATTTTGTTGGTGGGTGGAGCCCACAGGCTGTGTTTTGGATGGAGGCTTCAGACGGTTCAAGATCTGGTTGTGGTTCAGTACAGGCGAACAGAGGATCTTTATGTTTAACTGATGGAGTAAAGCTCTGATTAGAACAGCTGAATGAATCCATTCACCATGGCTCACTTTGTTTATGCGTGTATATAGTTGATGGTCATTTAGAGAGAGTTGGTTCGTGTGTGTGTTTGTGCTGGTGTAGGGATTGACCTCATTAGAATAACTTACCCAGTTTCCCACTGGGATTTATTATATAAGTGCTCTATTAATCTATGTATGAATTAAGTTAAAACTTCTTTTTCAGTGTCCTTATCTTGCAGGCACACAGGAGGGTTTATTAAAATGAAGAAAGAAAAAAATGAATGAATAAGTAAATATGCAGTAATAAGATTAATAAACCGCTAAATTTAAGATGATTCACGTTCATCTTTATTTTATGGGTCTGTAATTTCCAAACAAATTTTTAATAATATCCCATGTGTTTCCTGGAAACAGTCATGTAAATGTGAAACTAATAAGGTAAAACAAAGACAGAGTTCCACTGGTACGCTTCCACTTAATTAACTGAACACTGAACCTGCAAAAATGTAAAATTTGCAAAAGCATGCAAATGCATGCATGTGGATGATATAGTTTCAATTAATACACAGATAAGAATCATGTTTGTTTATTTTCAAAGACATTAGCATTGTTCAATAAAATCCTGCTTTTTGTACCAAAGCGTGAATTTTATGTTATTCAGGAACTTTACTGCTCCACTGAGAGGAAACTGGCTGTATTAAGTATTATTTGGAGCAGCCCATTTTAAACATGATTCCATTTTACTGACCTGGATGAAAGTGTTCACAGAATTAGATTTATACAGCATATCTGTGGTTTCAGGCACGCTTTTCATGCATGTCAATCAAACTCAGAAAAAGACAGAGAAAGTTTCAGATTGAGTTTCATCCTCTGTGGTTGTCTGGAAACATCTTCATCACACCACAGCTGCCCTGAGGTGTAGAATACATTCACATCTGTCACATGTCTCTGCATCTGTTTCTCTGCTTCACTTCATGTGCCATTCATTCCATCTTACTCTCCTTCTCACTTTGTCACTCCTTTCTTCTCTTTCTCCCTTGATACACATATTTCTACCTTTCTCTCTCTCTCTCTCTCTCTTACTAAACCGTACAAAAAGTGGGTCAGAGTCTTCAGGGTTGTTACTTAACAGAGGAAATGGGCAACACATGTGTCTGTCATCAGCAGGGAAACAAGATGCACACACACACACACACACGCACACGCTGACAGACAAACAGACGCTTGTCATGCTCGGTGGAGTGTGGTGTTGATGAAAGTTGGGTCCTAAAATCACGGCTGCTACATGTCTGCAGTTTTTCTATCGCGCGTCACATCTGGGGCTGAAGTAGGTTAGTAGGACGACGTGCGGCACGCCAGCACACGGTTCACGGAGGGTCGGCCAGTCAGCAAACACATCGGCTGAGTGCTGGAGCCAAAGCCAAAGTGTCTTAAGATCATGTTGGTCCAGCTTTGCTCCCAGTATTTGTCAGTGGCTTTGGTCCTGTAACAAAAAAATGTCTCCTTTTTATACTTAAACCACCTTTATAAAAGAGAAGTCTGCAAACTGTTGACAGGATGTATCAGATCGTACACACTGGTCCAGTAGACAGTACAAGTGCTCAGTTA
This sequence comes from Lates calcarifer, assembly GCF_001640805.2. Classification (NCBI taxonomy): domain Eukaryota; kingdom Metazoa; phylum Chordata; class Actinopteri; family Centropomidae; genus Lates; species Lates calcarifer. The sequence goes on along the minus strand of NC_066855.1, from coordinate 17,255,445 downwards.
GTGCTCGGTGTGTAAGGTTTCACCATGGCTTAGACGCAGGAATGAACAGTTGCCTTGATCTGCCCTGTAGCACCAAAGTCTTGAATTGAATGCAGGAAGCACCGCTCCGTTATACAAAGTGGGAAAAGCTACGTCTGACATTTGCAGAGGTGGCACCCAGGTTTCATGCTTCGCATCTTGGCATCACCTATACGAACACATCTACAGCAAGCACACAGGATAAAAAAAAAAAAAAATCTCTAAAGACGTTTTTCTTCCTTTCAATGAGTCAGTGGAGGTGGATTGTGTTTGTACCAAACCACAAGGGGCTAATGCCACTTGTATTTATCTTGTAAAATCAAGGTAAATACACGGTAAAAAATTTGAATTTCCAAAATTTTTGGCACATACTTCTGACTGTATGTCCACTGGGGGAGGAAAATTAGCAGCGGCAGAGGAAACAGTAGTCTGCAGTCAGTTTCCTGGTTTTAATAAAGTGTAGAGTAAAACAGACAGATGAAGAGAGAGAGAGAGAAAGTGGCACTGAGCGAGATGAGGAGTAATAAAATTAAAAGTCTTTACTGGGCTGTTCACGTTCAGTAGCAACATAACACGTTTGTGTGTGTGTGTGTGTGTGTGTGTGTGTGGTGTGTGTTTGAAACAGCAGACAGGCACAGTCAGCTTTTACGTGACAGTGCTGGAAACTGCAGTGACAAGGATAGAGAACCAAATATTATGAGCCAGTTCAGAGCCATCAGAAATGCAGGCAGAGCTGTGACCTACAGTCACACAAACAACAAGTCAGGTCTTCACAGACTGATCTAGTGGGACTTGTTCTGGATTTTATTTTACTTCTTTTCCCATCGTAGCAATTTGTCCAGACCACAAAAGAACATCACACTCATGCTGTAATGACACATGGGTCTGATTAATTTTTTCTGTTTTTTTTTTTTTTTTTCTTTCTGGCTGTGTTTTTTTTACTTATTTGCACATTAACATGAGGACAGTCTGGCAAAGAGGAAGCAAGAAACTGCAGAAAGCTGCCAATTGACCACATGTTCATTGATATGATGGGAAAAGATGAGAAATCTACGACTGGGAATAGAAAGTACAGACAGTAGCCTGGTTTTACTGAAGTATTTTGTGGGTGATTTTTTATGAGAATGACAGAAAATGAAGAGAGAGGGAGAGAGAGAGAGAGAGATGATGATGATGAATGACATTCAGCAAAGGTCCCTGGCTTGATTCAAACAAGAGACACTGTGGTTCATGGTTGGTGCATTATTCCTTCAGGCCACAAGAGCACATTTTTAAAATGAAGTTGCTGCATCAGTAACCACAGATGTTGGCAAAATCTTAAGGATTATAAAAACCAAAGCAAACATGTTTTAGCCCATTAAATACAATTATACTTTTCCCAGCCTTTTTGCATTTCCTAGTCTGTTACAAGTTTGAGTTTCAGGAAACCAGAGCCAGAAACAATTCCTTCATTTTACTTTATTTTTTGCATGGTTGTGTTATGGTTGTGTGGTGATGCATTTGAAAACTTGTTTTCAGTTCAGTAACTATTATAAACATTTAACAGGTAAGGTTGTGTAAGATAAGTTTGTGTGAAGCCTTTGTGAAGATGCTTGTAGTAGTTGTTATGAATGAACCAGAGTGTATGTGTGAATGTGCGGTAGCTTAGGCCAGAGTTACAGTTAAAGTAAATTACAGTTAGAAGTCTCACAAACAGTCCTGGTGGAAACAAGGCTGCAGGGCTGAAGTGAAACATCACCAATGGAGATTTACAGTTTAGAGTTTGGTAAGAGTTTGGCCTGTGGATGAAGAGAAGCCTCATCCAGACTGAGAGCTGACTCAGCTCTCCACAGGAAATCCACGTCTGCATCCAACAGCTTAGAGAGAATAAACTGCTGTTTACCACTGTGTGTGTATGTGTGTGTGTGCTGTGTTGTGACCTGCCAACTGTCCTATAACCATGCTGGTGTTCCTTCAGTCATGGACCTACATCTGTGTGCTTCCGATTCTGATTTCTCTACCAAATTTGAATGAAAAGTTCATTATTGTTCTTAATTATTAATTATCAAACCAGAAATACATTGATTGGACCAGTGCAAATACAGTATACATTATTTAACAGCTTAAACAACAGTTTTGTGAAGCAAAACTAACATGACAGGCATGCAAGAGAAAAAAATCTTGCAGGCGCACAGTTATAAGTAACAAAGAAAACAGTACAGCAGTTTGTATATAAAATAACACAGTCTATTAACTTTGCAGATGAAGCTGCCAGTGCTGCTGCTCGGCCGGTCGGCGGATCTGCGGCCCGGTGAGTTTGTGGTCGCCATCGGCAGCCCGTTCTCCCTGCAGAACACCGTCACCACCGGCATCGTCAGCACCACCCAGAGGGGAGGCAAGGAGCTGGGCCTTCGCAACTCTGACATGGACTACATCCAGACCGACGCCATCATCAATGTAAGTGAAGAGACTGAGACAGACAAGCAGGGAGACAGGCCCTGAGGCGGGAAAAGACTGCAGGGAGAGTAAACAGACACATGAGGTTCAGCAAGAGTCTCCAAATTCTGCAAAACTGAACGTGACCTAAATTATTTGCATGTTTACATTTATGATAGCCATGTGTGTGTTTGAGTTGTTTGATGCAGTCTGAGGTTATTCAGTTTCGATTCCACTGTTTCCTGATTACTCATAATCCTGACTGGCTCTTTGCTCTTATGTTCTATGTTTGTTTGTTTATTTGTTTTCTTGCAGTATGGCAACTCAGGAGGACCACTAGTCAATCTGGTAAGTGAAGAAAAACTTGCAGGAAACTGTTTGGTTCCAAAGATGTTCCCTGACTCGACTTGATTATACATCATGTGTGACTTTATCCCTATTTTTAATTGAAGTGTAATTTGCTATTATTAGATTAAACAGGATTTAGGATGTTGTTAAGAACTCAGTGTTTTCAGTGAATTACTTTTAAATGCAGATTTTTGTGTCATAGTATTCAAATAGTGGTCAGCCCATGAAAGCTATTTCAACACTACATAAAGTGATGCTTATTAAAAATGTTGCTTTATTTTACTTAGATTTGGAATATGATAATATTTGTGTTATTGATAAGATAAAATCATTTTATCATCACAGCTCAGCTGAAGTTGAATGTTTTGTCTAAAAACAGTAACTGGTTGTGTTGTTTGTCTCACCCCAAGATTCAAGTTAATTTAATTGTGGTCCCACCACATCCATATGTTGCAAAACAGGGATATACGCAATCTCATATAAACAAACACTAAGGCCCATAAAGTCCTTATTAGGGAAGGTAAATAAAGAGTTTAGGTAATGCTTGGCAAATGGATCTTATCCACAGCTGACTGTGATTATGAGTTTGTTTTCAGCCGGCCTTGTTTCCAGCAAAGAACAATGTGGCGTCAGAAAAACGGTTTAATAAGCTTCATGTGGAAATTTGATTTTTACTTTGGGGCATTCAAAGAATGATGGCAAATTGATTTGTGTGTGTGTGTGTGTGTGTGTGTGTGTGTGTTCTGCAGGATGGAGAGGTGATTGGCATCAACACTCTGAAGGTCACGGCAGGAATCTCCTTCGCCATCCCCTCAGACAAGATCAGACAGTTCCTGGCAGAGTCACACGACAGACAGGCCAAAGGTTTGCAGCTCTGTTCTTTTCCATTATAATCTCGTCGTCAGGGACAGAGACGGGGCCAGTGAAAGGAGAGGACAGCATGCAATGATGGTGTTTAATGTGATTTCTCACATTTTGTAACACGTACAACTAGAATAGAAATGTATTCCTTACATATGGCTGACTGAATTTCCCCTACTGGGCCAAAAATATGTTAAAAGCATATGTGTTTTATTGGTGTCTATTTTCTCTCCACCAACACACACAGTTTAGAGCTTTCTATCTGTTGGTATGTTTGTGTATGTTACTGTTACTGAACAATTTCAAAATATTATAACATCATTTTAGCACATTATGTTTTGTGGACACAGACAAAGTTTTCAGTTTCAGGCAGAATATATCCACAGTGTCATTTCACAAAGATTGTGGCTTAATGATTGCCTTCCATATCTGAGAAATAGATATTATTTGTTGATTTTAAGTCAGGCATTTACTAGACATCACCTTAATTCCAAAATGCCAGTGGGGTATGGGGTAAATATTCAAAGTCATCTAATCAAACACCATATTTGATTTGGTTTCCAGGTAAAACATCCCCAAAGAAGAAATACATTGGTGTTAGAATGATGAGTCTCACTCCCACGTAAGTTCCTGTTTCTGATTATATCATGCTTTGGATATTCAATTTACACATTCACAATACTATATGTAAATAGTGCATATGAATAGTGTGGTAGCACCTCACCTACAAAGACGAGCATTTTGTATTTTCATCAACAACACAATGCTGCAACACTTATTTAGTTTTGGTTTCTCTGTGGTAAAGAAGAGAAATAAAACAGGCCTGAATATGACAGTTAAGGTTTTGATCAAATACTTCAGTGTACTAAAACACTGAGTCCTCAATTTTTCATACATGTATTGATGATGTATTGATAAATTAGAATAATTTTTGCATTTCTCTGAGAGACCTTTTGCAGTGAGACAGACGGTCTGATTAATCTCCCCAGATCCAAGAAATGGGTGTTTCTCAGTCCTGACTTGCATACTTAACGAGGGTGGTGATCATATCGAAAAAGTGACCTCAGCTTTAGATACCTGCTGCCAAATGACCAGTTTGAATAGGAATGTAAGTCAACACAGGCCACATCCATCGCCTACAGGTCAGAGTAACACCCAAGCTGACCCTCCAGTGTTGGTCAGAGTAGGAAACTCCCCAGAAAACACCAAAACAGCTTCACTTTATGAAAGCTCATAAATTTTAACCATGGCTGTGGGTTTTAGCCCACTAACTGCCTATATGTTACATTACTAATGACTGTTTTTCCCAGTCATCCCATTGTTTTTTAGACTTTTAGACTTTCCCTCCAGGAAGCCATTTGTTTCAGTTAAATTTCCTACACGATGCTAACAAACACTAACAGGTAATTTATTACAATGAACATTTAGTCACCATTATTTTTCATCACATAGTAATGCACTGCACACAAATGAAATAATGAAATGAATGAATGAAACTGAAACAAATGGCTCCCTAGAAGGATAGACATAAAGTATGCTTTTAAAAATGGTCAGCAATAACATAAAATATAATTCTAATTAATTATAATATAATTAATATAATTATTTCTAGTTAACATGCTAATATATGGAAGAAATACTGGTATGGTCCTTTAAGAACATTCAAATCCCGGTAGACGATTATGATGTACAAGTGACATTAAACACATCTTTGGGTTATGTTCAGGTTCTGTCTCAGTTCGTCTGATTTTAGCATCTATCTGTATCCGTCCGTTCAGAAGAACCTGTTAACCTGACCCTGATTAAAGATGTGCATGGTGACTGAGTGATTAAAAGCAACAAGATACTTCATCAGTCAAGTTTTAAATCTGCTGTTTTACAAGGGTGTCACAGTTAATCAGAGAAATCCTCTATATGATGTCATTTAGAATTAGTCACAATGCATCATGCCTTCAGCTTTAATGAAAATCAGACCAGTGTGTCAAGAAAAAGCTCATTTTTTGGCTGCTTTTCTCACCTCAGCCTGGCTAAGGAGCTGAAGGAGAGGCAGTCAGACTTCCCAGATGTTACCTCCGGGGCGTATGTCATTGAGGTCATCAGCCGGACTCCAGCTGAGGCGTGAGTGGCTCTCTCGTTGCTCCTTGTTCACACGTTATGCAGTGGGCTTTGCCAGTTTGTCAAATCAACTAGCTGTATTTTGACAATTTTTTATTTTGACATCCTGGGATGTTCAAATCTGCATTAATCATCTGTCAGTCAGTTTGATTTTCATGCCAGAAAAAGCACAAGTGACAAGTTCACATCCAGTAATGAAGCTTTTCCCATGTGAAGATAGATGGAGAGGTGCATGCTAGGTGGTTGTAGACTCGCTCCTTCAGAATATATTTTTTCCCTGGAAAGTTTTGTGGTATCCACATGAAAAGCAAACCACAGTGTTCCACCTGAGAAAATAGCAGGTAGAGTCTGTTTTCTTGTTGTCTGGTGGGTTTATGTGGAACACAGGCAGGAGTCAGGATGAGAGTCTGATCTTGCTGAAAGGACATTTATTAGATCTGAACTTTGCGTGTGCAAAGACTGCAGGATATGGAAAAGTTCACTTCAAGTATTAAAGCTGCTGTTTTGCTTTTGGAACCGGGCTGAAAGCTGGCAGTGAAGGCTAGAATGGTGAGTGTTTCCCACCCAGACTGTCCAACTCCCGCAGGGAGGACAAACCGTTTCTCTCATAGATCCTGATTTCTCTTTGGCATCATTTCCATCAGCTTAAGAGGTGAAGCATCTAGATTTAAAGAACAAAAAGAGACCACTATGGGTTCAACTCATGAGCCACCTGAATACTGTGAACACTGAACAGCTAGGAAGCACTCAGAGAGCGCATGCATAACTCAGCCTGGGTTTCAACATCTGCTAAATGTGTTGTTTTAATAAAGAAAATGTTTAGAAAAGGTTCTGAGTCCAGATCAATATTTGTCTACCATGGTTAACCTTCACTCTTCTTTCTCTCTGGCCTTCAGAGGTGGCCTGCAGGAGAGTGATGTCATCATCAGCATCAACGGCGAGCGAGTCACCTCGGCCAGTGACGTCAGCGCCGCCATAAAGCAGGACGACACCCTGCGAATGGTGGTGAGGCGAGGCAACGAGGACGTTATCCTCACCATCGTCCCCGAGGAGATCGAGCCTTGACCTCACAGCTGACTGAGCGACCAACCCAACTCGACAGCCTGATCAGTCGACCAATCTCGAGCTGGCTCTCAGTGTTTTTCAACTCAATCACGAACACTTTGAAAAAAAAAAAAAAAAAAACAAGCGACCGATAGGGAGTATGTGTGTCCAGGGCCACACATACTGCGTTTAAGAACTTGTAATTATTAGTACGACTACTTCCCTTCCCTTCCTTGCTATTATGCTCACACACCTTCAGAGGTCCAACTTCATTACCCCGGGAAACTTCAACCCTGCTGTCGTGCTTCTCATGTTAGTTTTATTTTTTTCTCTAATCCCCATTTACTTTCCATCATCACTGACCTTTTATATTCTACTAACTCCATCTTTTGCTACAAAGCACTTACTGCAGGTTACCTTAGTTTTGTTGTGTATGTTCTTGATGGAATATTTTTTAATAGTGTTTTTGTCTCTATGTGTTTGATGACAATTTTTCAAAAAAGGGAATAAAATTATTTTTAAAAGTGTTGTCTTTATTAACAGTGTTGACAGAGTAACTGTCAGTTAATGTTTGTCAGAAAGAACTAACAATAAGCAGAGACTTACGCTAGCTTTGAATATTCTGTAAACGAGCTTTCTCATTTCCATGACAACATTTTAAAGCTATTCCTTAATGAAGTCCATAAGTTACAGGTGGGGGCTCCAAATAAAATAAACAATGTCTTTGTTAAAGATGTTGAAGAAGAAACTGAACACCAGTACGCCCCCAGCAGCCCAGCTCTGTTCACAAGGAGACCAAGAAAACAAGTTAGAAAAAGAACTCCATCATCTCTCAAACATTGTGTTCCCTGCTCTGTGACTCTGGTGTGTCCTCCCTCTGTGCCATGTTACACACTGAAACACTGAGTTCAACACAGCATGACACAATCTGTTGGCCCCAGTGTGTGTGTGTGTGTGTGTGTGTGTGTGTGTGTGTGTGTGTGTGTGTGTGTGTGTGTGTCTGTGAGGGCCCAGCGGAACAAAGGTGTTACATAACACTTGACACAGTTAACACAGTGAGGTTAGTGATGTGTGCTCTCTGCAAGTTCATGCAGGAGGTCAACTGATGTAAGCTGGAGCCATGGGTGTTCACACAGAGAGCCTCTAGTGTAAATGGGGATCTATTAATCTACTGTAGCTCCGGCTAAAAAGATTTTAGCATCTCAAAGATTGAAATGTGACTTATGTGTTAGCATTCAGCAGCTACAGTGCATGATAAGAGGGCCGCACATAAGATCAATAAAGGTCCCAGTCACTTTTCATGAGCAAAACAAAAGAATGGTATTTCCCATGGGTGCCTTGTCTGTAGTTAAACACAGTCCCTCAAATTACAAATGTATGCAGTGAGTTTAATGATTTGTACAGTTTGTTCCCACAGATCAATCATTTTTATTTTATTTTGAGACTGCTGTTTCCAAGAAATCTATTAAGTGGTCAACAAATGGTTGTACTCTCAAATGACACATATTCTGCAGATAATCAGTATCATCACTTTTTTAAGCATTTTAATAGCTAACAAAAAGAGTCTAGTGGGGAAACACAATTTTCTCTGCAAATGTTAAATCTCCTGTACTCAGGCACCGGCTAATTTTGCTTGGCCACGTTCAGAAATTGTGTTATCCAACTGTAATGCAGACGTGGCTCAAGAGCTGCCACAGTTGGGTTGAAAGGTAAAGTGGGTTCACCATTCAAAACTGAGCTCCAACTTTTCATTCCTAAATACCTCCTGGAATGCAGATAGATGACATTTACCAGCAGGAGAAGATGTGCGGAGAGTTTTCCTTTTTCTCCAACCCCAGAGGGATGAGATGAGAATGGAACCAGTGACCCGGTTTGTCCTGATAGACAGAGCAGATTTTCTTCCAGAACTCTCCACTGCTGACTCAGTGTATGTCCTCCACATGCCTGACAAAACATCCGCACATCATTTTATAATTTGGTGTCCTCCTTATGTAATCTGTGACCCATTTCATTTCTGATGAATCAGCACACAGCTGTCAGTTGGTTCGCTGCAAATTACCTTGGCATCAACCATCTCTTCTGTTTCTTTTTATATTTTGGGAGCTAGGCCTTCCATGCAGCAGGATTCCCTTCAGATGTCTGCATGTGTTGGACTGGACTAACTGCTGTGGTTCTCCACATAGGAAGACTTTCAGTGACCTTGATGGTTCATTTCTGACCCATTTATGACTCAGTGTTACTGGAAGGCCTGGCAGGAAACATCGACTAAGTTGATTTTACCTTTCGGAAAACTCATTCTCACATTTTCCTCAAATGGCCATTGTTGCTCGCATGAAATATCAATAAATCAGCATTGTCTACTCTTAAAAGTATTTTCTGACTCATATGTTTTATTGAGGCCCAAAGATATCAAATCAGCTGGCAAGATTCTGATTGTTACAGCTGCCACATTTATCCAAAAAGTCTTCTTATCTTATATATATGTTATTTAGAACTTTTTTGCATAAAACTAGTGTTTTTCTTCAAAATCCCACATCATTCATTCATCCTTTATCCTCTGAAGTACCCTCTGTCGTCAACTTTATAATTTAGGAAAGTGAGACAATTAGCGCTTACAAGTTATTACCTAGCTCACCATAGAATGATCTCACTTTTTCTTCTTTCCTCTTTCTGTTCCGAACGTCATGTACTTTCTTGCACATTTACTTTTCTCTGTTTTAAGAAGTACTGTAGAATAAATACAGTTACTAAACAACCCCAATAAAGAGTACATCTCTCTGTATAAATATATTTTTATTTGCTATTTACGTCAGTACAGTTATTAAAACCATTCACATCACATGTCAAAACAGTCACTTCATGGTTTACATATATTATAGACATGTACATTATTTAAAACATTACAGTGCCATATTAAAATACATTTTAATCAGTTACACCCTCTATACACACTCCTGTAATAGGACTATGTGTATTCACTCTGGGATTTTCCACAACTGTCAAAACAAACTGAACAATTCAGGCCTGACTAACCGCAGCAGATCAGTGCAGTTACAGTGCAAACTGTGAATGAGAATAACTGTTAGTCACGACACAACTGAAGACTGGGTGATCATCTGGATCACGAAACCTGGACGGACAAATTGGAGCGTTTAAATGCACATTGTTGTCAATAAATGAGTGTTCTGCTGGTGTTGCATGGAAATAATAATTCTGTTAAAACCTGCCAACAATAACAAGGATAAGATCATAACACTGCAGCTAGGTTGCAGCAGAAGGTTCCCTGCTGGCCATGCTTAATTTTACTTGATTTTCTGGCCAAACTTGCCCAGGATGCACTGCAGCCACAGGTCATGTTTTTTTTTTGTTTTTTTTTGGTGGTGATCTGAACATGGGATTTCTGTAATTATAACTTCATTGTTTCTGTAGCTAAAACTATTACATCATGTTCATAATTGTAAAATACATCCAGGACATTCACTTCAGCTGTCAAACAGTGTTGCATTCACTTGCTTTTTTACTAGAGATAAAAGTTTAACAGTAACCATCTCCACAATTGGAGAATTCAGTGTTGGTGATGGTTTTTGCCACCTACTGAAACACAGCTTTATGTTTTAGCAGATTATTGCAATTATTGGGTTAATTTTGCCCATATTTCCCATTTCAGCCTTTCACCTCCTGCTGTGTCCTTGTTAGTGTCTGTGTCCTACTCTGGCTCCCCTCTGACACTAAGGTCTGGTTTGAGGAGGACCATGGGCAGTAAGGCCTCCAGCTTACATGTTAAGTTAGTCTTTTAGTGGTTCTGAACTCAGTGTATGGCTGGTGTTGGGGCGGTCTGCTCCACAGGTCCAGTGGATGCTGGTCCTCCCGCTGAACTGCTCATACCCCCCTGGTTAAGGGCGACCAGCGGCAGGGCGCTCAGCAGCGCCTTCTCCAGTTTCTGCTCCAGAGCATCCAAGCGACGGTCCACATGTTCTTTCAGCCTCCTCTCCATCTCTTCCAGCCGGCGCTCCATGGCTGAGTCCAACTCCCTGTGGAGTGAGGAGACAACGAGGTACCATTAGATTGAAGCAAAGTGCATGCACTCTTTGATATTACTGAAACCTGGATGAAAACTGCTTTATAGTGTGTATATTAGGTAGTTATCACTGTCACGAGTCAGTTTAAGACCTTGGCTGTATCCACATCACTCCCTTATTCAGTAATTCAATCCATCCATCCATCCATCATCTATAACGCTTATCCATTAAGGGTCATGGGGGGCTGGAGCCCTATCCCAGCTGTCATTGGGTGAGAGGCAGTGTACACCCTGTACAGATCACCAGTCCATCGCAGAGTCCAACACATATAGACAAACAACCATTCACACTCACATTCACACCTATGGACAATTTAGAGTCAGCAGTTAACCTGCATGTGTTTGGACTGTGGGAGGAAGCTGGAGAACCTGGAGAGAGCCCACACAGAAAAGCTCAGTATTCCCGACAGAATAAACATTCAGTACTTATATTTTTTTTGTCTGATTGTGGACAACTTTAGGAGTGTTCTATATAGTGAATACATTTAAAACTTGACAATTCCGACACTCAGACAGTCAAACAAAGTGGGCTATTTTGACTTTCTTGCAGCGAAGCATTCAGAAATTAAACAATTCCTTCTCAGCAGTATTGTGTTCTGTGCTTTATCAGTTGAGATAGAGGTACCTACACAGAAGTCATGGATCTTTCTTGTGTTGCAGCCTCCATGACAAAAGGGAGCAAAGTACCAGAGGAGGCAAATATTTGCATCATTAATAATAATCAAATACCAGTTTGATAATCCTAGTTCAGTCATCTACTCAAAGAAAACTTTGTCTGAACAGGAACTTCATTTGTGGCTGCATTTGTAATGCTAGTTTCAACTTGCTAACTACTAGAGTGATAATAACTGTACTATCTGACTTGGTATTAAGCACTAGCATGCGAGGAGAGGAGCCCTGTTTAGGATACAGTAGATCTGTGACTAATTCACAAACACGAAGCCACATCAGAGCCCAAAATCCAAATATAAACACAGACACTAAAAGTGAAAGACAGTCAATGCTGACCATCAACTTCTCCTAACCGCAAAATCCTGCAGCATCCATCTTACTCAGGCAGATTTCTTCTGTGTGAAACTCTCAGACAGCTGTCTGTGTGTGGTTTGGAGGGAAAATTCAAAACCAATATGCTTTACAAAACATCTCTTTTTTTCCAGCTTGTCAAACATTTCCAGTCTTTTTGTATGTCTTTGCATTTGGGGTTTCTCAGCAGATTCCAACAGCATTACTTTTTACCCTCAAGGATCTTGAAGAATCTTGAAACCACCTTCAGGTCTTCCTCAAGCCAATTTCACTGCTTTTACACTGTGGTTCAGCTCCACCAACTGATCCTTGCTGTCTGTCTGCTCAGCAATATTTATTTTCTTGTAGTTTAAGGGGAAATCCCCTGCGTTATAAAGCAGCAGTTAGTGATTTCAATATGGATGTCAGGTTCATTTTTGTTAGTTGATATATTTTGTGATGTTAAAAAACACGGATAAGGATTTGGTTAATGTCAGAATTTGGTGAGAACTCCATTGCAACCGCAGAAGTAGGATACAGATCAGAATACAGCTGCTGCAATTCCCCAAAATGCATGCAGCCAGGAGACTATTACCATCAATATCACTCCACCTAGAAGGAGGCTGCACAACTGAACAACACTTCCTGCATCTGCCAAAAAGTATTCTGGGTAATGTGGGAAATCACAAAGTTTACAAGAAGGTAAAACAGGCAGGCATGATATGATATATAGTATCTGTATGTAGACAAGAAAAAGTACAACTGTAACACAACATTGTTTAAAGGAACAACCACTCCTGTTACACAATCCTTTAACAATTACAATTACATTAATTGATATTAAATATTTCCTCAAAACAGATACGATCACACTCTTTTAGCCTGTGGTAACTTGACTGATTTGTTGTGGGGAAGACGTACCGCTAAGCTGCTGTCCTCTCCTCGATGTGGAGTCAGACTCAGCTGACGTTTTCCCTCAACCCACATGTGCTGTTCTGCTCTGACAAAGAGCCTCATTTATCAAAGTGCAGTTTGTGACACTGTCAGCTCAAAGAGACATTTTTCAGTTTTGAAGGAAAACTAATATCAACTGTAAATCAAATTTGCTCATATTGAGGCTTTGCATCAGCGTCGGCTAAAAATGTCATTTGTTCAACTTGGTTTGGTGCAGTTTGCTAACATTTTAATGATTCACACATTCAGCAGTGCTAATAAATGAACTCTATTGTCTGTGTGTCATCCCTGCACTGTTAACAACCACTGGCCCAACCTAGATCCTTCTATGTAGTGGAGTCTGTCAGTTCAGTGTCACTGTTGCCAGAATGTTACAAAACAAAATGACAACCTCAGTGACTATTTCCATGTAGTCTGATCTGGTCTGAACAATGTGGGATTTCTCCCCAGCATGATAAGATTTTTTTTTTTAAACTGTGAATATTCTACCATGGAGCAGTGGGAAATGTCTGGGCGTCTGCTGACTTTCACCAGCTCAACATTTTCAGTTAACAACGTGACATGAGACAATCACAACTATTGTTCCACAAAGACCCAGAAAATGAGCCTTTGTTTCATCCGCGTGCTTTGTCTCTAAACAATGTGACTGTGAGACAATGATGTGGCTACAATAACTGTATCACAGTACATAGTATCAAAAATGCTGACTGTTCCTACTGCAGTACTTTTAGTTTACTCAAGTATTAGAAAGCTGTGTCTCACTGCAGATGGAGGAGACTGAGTGAAAGAAGTTGTGACTGAAAAATTCCTCAAAACAAGAAGTAAATACTGAAATTAGTGTAGCTCCATGAAAGTATATTTTAAAAGGTTTTGTTTTCTAATATCACTCACATGACATTTCTGACTGGTTGCAGGTGACATTGTAATAGCAAGTCAATGGAAATGCCTGAGCTAAAATCTCATCAGGGTCTACATGCCAGCAAACTGTAGCAAATGTTTTTGAACGCTCTTTTTGATTTCATTTGGCGAATTTGGTGCACGCGTCTAAATAATTCATTCATATATCATACTTATTAAAACAAATAATTATTAAAGTATAGTATTCACACTATATCTGTTAGTAGTAGTTCTAAGCAGTAGTAGTACTTACTAGTATTTACTAATACTATTTAGAAATTGCCTCTATGCTTCTTAGGCTCAGTTAGCTGAGTGTTTGTCTACAGGATCCAGGCAGTAACATATTTCTGACACAAGGTGGAGCTAATTCATCTGATCACAGGTCATCAACACAGAGCCACCTCTTGATACCGTATAGCACGACGGGATCAGATGTTAGAGGTGGGTGTGAGAGGTCAGGGTGACTTTACTGACTAGCTTTGATGAGAGGAATCATCTACATATGGTTTAATTACTTTGAGCAACAACAGCTAGTTGATTCTGATACAAACAAACATTATCAACACAGGCCTTTCTATCAAAAGCGAAATCTTCTTGAAACACACAGTTAATGGACTTATTGAACCCCACGTACCATGAGCCATTTCTCAACTTGTTCTCTTTCTCTGCCGCTGCAGCAGCATCATCCAGTCTCAGCTGTGTCACCTGACCGCAGACGCTCTGAAGCATGGGCAGAAGCTCAGGGCCGGAGCTTAACACCTGTCCGTGCCCTTGACCTTTCAGGAAGTGTGACATCATCTCTGCCAACTGGGCATGGCTCACGGGGCCTCCGCTGTCACTGCTCACTAAAGACACACATTGCAAACTGGTAAGCTGCCATGATGTGTGAACTGTGCTGTGTTTATGGTATTTTCATTTCACTCTACATTTGAGTATTTTTCTTTTTTGATCCAAACAAGACTATGGGAAGTTTATGGATAAAATTCTATGAAATGTCAGAATACTGACACACACATCTCAAATTGAAATTTCCAAATAATGTTCCTTTCCTATATTTTCTCATGTCAGAGAAATCCATCTCCAATTGGAGTAGTGTTTCAGCACAATGTCCAGTGGAAGTATTTTTCTGAGTACACATCACAATCCTTACCTGAGTTCTTAGTGTTGACATCAGACAATGTGCAGTCTGGAGAGGAGGCAGTAGAGCCATTGGACATTGCTCCGTTCTGAGCTGGTGGAGCTTCGTCTACAGGGCTGATGAAGCCCACTGGAGGCTGAACACAGAAACAAGACATGTTAAAGACATGATTTATATTTGCAAAACAGGCAGTCACTTTGGTACAACTACCCTATTAGATAAACTAGGGGCAATCTGTTGGTGTTGTGCTGTAATTAATCATAATGCCCAATAAAAAGCAACAGGGACAGCACTATTCCAAGCCCAAATCCACACACCAATCAACACCAAGAACACCAGTTAAACGTTCCACTGTTGCTTTCCAACTCATCCCCACTTCTTCTTTTTCTTGTTTGATGGATTCTTTAATGTTCACTATTAAGTTGCACTGTGTTTCCATTCATATCAACAAATGATCAATGGCATTTAAAATCATATCTCATCATCTTTGACAACTGAGGCTTAAATGCAACTCACTCTTCATGTTTTAGCAGTAATTTAAGGATCACATTCTTGTGTGGGATGAGAACGAACAGCAGCACAGATAGTACTGATACCGTGGATTCTGCAGGCTGGGGTTGATTGCTGGCAGCTGCTGGGGAGATGTTTGCTCCCTGAGCCAGGAGAGAGAAAGCTCCACCACCCATCAGGAGAGGCAGGAAACCGCCTAGAGAGCTGGTCTGGTTCTGGAAAGAAACACATACCAACTTTACTTTGGATCTATTTCTGCACTATAGACAAAGAACGAAGCTGGCAGTTCTTGTTGAGGTAGTTTTCATGAAAGGTTTGAGGCAGAGATTCTAATCCACAGGAAAAAGTTTTAGCAGGACACTCCCTTATCTCAAATGTCAGCACATTCTTGAACATTTAGAGGGAGAAATTTTAAAACAGTCCCTGCTCGCAAGTCTAAACTAACACAAGTTAACTTTCCTTGCAGTGCTTGGATACGTAGCTTAAAACCTCATGACGCACTGTCAGAAGTGAAGCCAAATACAAGCAAGCAATAATGATCTAAAATATGTAATCTATTCGGATTCAGAGTCATTGAACTTATCTTATTGTTGTTGTAATTCCCTCTAAACACCTCTAGGGTTTGATAAAGGTGAGAAAACACTGCTCCTTGACTCCCACCTTCTGCTGGAAGTGGACCATGTCCATGAGGTTCTGGGCTCCTGGTGAGAGGTTTGTTCCCATCTCTTCAACCAGACACTGAACCTGCTGCATGTCAATGCCGGGGCCACGGGCTGGGCAGGGCTGTAACGGCTGAAGACCCACCATGACTCGACACACCAAGACGCTGCTTCTACCGGCCAGGGAGAGCAACTGAAAGACCGGCCACAGGGAGACTGGATCAGATGATTGAACTGAACTCATATTCAGATAAAAATATAACTGTACATGCACAAACATGAGGACCAAGTGCCAGTAAGAGATGTCTCAACACAATCAATAAGTTTGGAAGATCAGAAATCACACTGATATTACAGCTAGTGCTCTTTGTGTTATGGGTGACCTCTGACCCTGAATATAGCTCACTTTCACTTCACAGGCAGATGATGGGTGTTCCAGGATCAGCTGTTTCCTGAAGAAAGGCCCCCTGTCTTCACTGTGAAGAAAATAGAGGAGACACTGCTTCAACATTCCAAACATTTATCAGACTTTACAATACACTGAATGATAGGACATCAGGGGAGACAATAGGGGCGACAATAAAATTCTTTCGTTCTTTCACTTCCAGTAAATGTGTGTGTGTGTGTGTGTGTGTGTGTGTGTGTGTATACCTGTCCGGCTGGATGCTTTCTTCCCTGTCTCCCCGTACTGTCCCACAGTATTCTCCCATCTGGTTATACAGCTCCATGGTTCGTGCCTCGCTGATGACCAGCAGGCGGCTGATGGCAGCGGGGGCATTGGGGCTACAATTAACTGTCAGGACGCAGGGAGACCCTTCCTCTGTCTGCTCCAACAGCACTGGGCTGCACCTGCGAAAGAAAGATTAGTGAGTGTTAAAGATGCAGTTCACTCCTCTGGTGGAAACCGTGGTAACATTTGTTTACACACACAGCTCACCCATGTAACATGCTTGAAAATTCCTCCTCACTGCAAGTCAAAAAAGTCTAATACGTTCACACTCACTGACCACATTTGTTCATAGTTAATTACTTTCATATGCAGCAACAAGCTAAAAACTTCTTACCCATTTGTCTTGTCTTTCTCTGACTGACTCAGCTCCTCTTCATGATTATCTTCATTACTGATGTGAACAGGAAGCAGGACATCAGCCAGATGAGCATGACAGACCCAAGCAGCTCCACTCTTCACAGCAATGTCCACCATGATGCTGCAGAGGCCACAGGGACTGTAACCTACAAGGAGGAAAGCTAGGACACAGGGTAGGAAGCAAAAGACAAAGTTCTGAGACAAAAATGAGTGAAGACGGGACCCAGGAGAAGTTAGGAGTTAAGAGGTATTTAATACATTTGGAGACATGGAGACAATTTAGCAGAACACAGCACAAGAGTCTTTGAGCAAAATCTTCCTTTTTTAAACAAATAAATCTTAAGGCCCAGATTTTTAACTGTATCTGATGAGTCAATAAAGTTCAAGTTTTTGTGTAGATGTCTGTTGTTTCCTTACTTTTTGTATTTTATGCAGTGCATGAGAAATTGCACTAGACAGCTGTACGGTGTTGGGATATTTTGATGTATATTTTATTTCGAAATGTTAAATTACAGTCTACGATATAATTCGATGTATTGTATAAGATGCCTTAGCAACAATAGCACTAACTGTAAATACACAATACAGCTGCAAATGTTAAGCCATAACGCTACTGTTCACATTTACCTTTAAATCGCCACAGTTGAATCCGTCGATTAGCTTGTTTGCCTTAGGGTTGTGAATGTTATACTTCGCATTTCTTCAGAGGTATTTAAAAACTATTGATTTAACTTGTGTCGCAGGCATTATTTATAACAAGCGGTGAATTTTTAACAAGAATTAGCTAGCTAACACTAAATCCAATGCATCGAACTACAGCTGCCGCGTCGCGGAAAATGACGCGTTATTGTGATGTGACGTTATTACACAGCGACTCATGAGACGTCAGATGCCCGAGCTTGAACACTGGGTAAATAAACTCCTCATTCGAATTAAACGAATAACCCGTTTTGTATTAATTGTGTGTGATTAGAATTGTATGTTATATTGTGTAAAGGCATATTAAATGTTCACTGTATTGTGAATTGTGATAAGCAAACTAAATCGTGATTCGTGAACAGAGTTAGCTTGTGTGTTGTGTTTTGATATGTGAAGTCCTGTTAGGGTTTGTCTTTTATTTCATTCGCTAACTAGTAGACAAATAATGTCGTTATGACTCTTTCTGAGGCAGGGGATGGACTTCACAGAGTGCTACGGAGACACAGTTTCCAGTGTTGCTGCTGCAGCTCGTTCAGGCTGTAGGACGCGGGTGAGGAGGCTAATAAAGAGAGGCTGCAGTGTGGACTGTCGGGATAACCGTGGCTGGAACGCCCTGCATGAAGCGGCAGCAGCTGGCAGTGCAGACTGTGTGCAGGAAATTCTGTCTGCCGCCAGCGGTAAGAAATGCTCCAATATACAGCCTATAAATATGAGTTGTAGTTATGCTTATTTTCTCTTGGCAAAAGGTGACTCTGTTGTTCAGGATCCAGGATTGCTGCCCTCAGAGTCTACATTTTAACTAATGACTGTTTTTATTAGTAATCAGCTGTTAGCTTATAAATGGTCGTTTAGTCTATAAGATAGGTGACATTTTCAAATTGGACTACCACTGCAATTAATTATTATTTTCGTGACTGAGTAATCATTTTGTCACAAAAATAGGAATAAATGTGAATAAAACCCCTCACACAAAGGGCTATGGTGACAGATTACAATTTCTTGTTTTATTAGAACAGTCCAAAATCCTGATGTACTTGTTTACAATGATATAAAACAGAGGAAATAATAATCAACTGAATAATGAATCACTCAATCTTTTCAGTGCTAGTTTATGAAATTGCCCTGATGTTCAGACACAAGTTATGTTTCCATTTCTTCTCTCTGACTGTAAGCAGCAGGCTCCTCCCGTCGTTGCCATGCATATGTGAATTCTTTGACGCATGAGGGAGAATCTCCATGTTACCTGGCAGCACAGCGTGGACACCGGGCAGTGGTCCGACTCCTCCTGAAAGCTCATGCCAACATCAACCAGCTAACTAATGACTTGTCCTGTCCTCTGTATGCAGGTATAACACTTAAACCTAAGCAAATTGGTGTCAACGTATTTTCCATCCTTTTACCTTTTTGTACTGTTTCTCCTCTGACCACGTCTAAATCTGATTGAATTAATTCTATCTGCAGTATTTATCAGATGCTAATTTCCAACAGCTGTAGACGGCGGGCACAAGGAGGTGGTGGAACTGCTGGTTGGTAAAGGCGCGGAGGTCAACAGAACACACACTGCGTCCTGCTGGACCTGCCTTCATCAAGCTGTTTATAAGGTATTAATAAAATGCACAAACACACACTCAATTCTGTGCAGTGTATCTAAACTACTAACATGCTCTTTTACTCTCTAAGGGTCACAGTGAAATTGTGCGCATACTGGTTGATGTATG
The DNA here is from genome assembly GCF_001640805.2 of Lates calcarifer. Lineage (NCBI taxonomy): Eukaryota > Metazoa > Chordata > Actinopteri > Centropomidae > Lates > Lates calcarifer. The sequence goes on along the minus strand of NC_066855.1, from coordinate 17,235,902 downwards.
CAACCTGGAGGCACTAGATGACCATGGGATCTCCCCCCTCTTTGTGGCTGCACAGTATGGACAGCAGGAATGCCTGGAAATCCTTGTTAATGCTGGTAAATAGCTGTTTTTCTTTATGTCTCTGTGTGTGTGCTTTTATTCATAGCCTAAGTATCGCCTAAGAATATGTTGCAATTTACCACAGAGCAGAGACTATTCTTGTGTCCTGGCTAACTCCTCTCTTAAGCTAGTAATTGAGCAAATCAAATACATAATTAATTGAGTTTGATTTGGTTTTCTATTTAGGTGCCAATGTGAACATCCAGGCAGCTGATTTGGCCACACCACTGCTGATTGCCTCTCAAGAGGGCCACCAGGCGTGTGTGGATTTCTTGTTGGACCATGGGGCAGATCCTAACACAGCCTGCAGTCATGACTGGCCCCAACTTCCCATTCATGCTGCTGCTGAATTCGGCCACATTGGGTACTGAGTGCATTTGTCACTGTGTTGTGAGCTGTTGAAACAAATAATGAGTGATTCTTACCATATTAGAATGTTTAAAACTATTCAAGAATGAGAAAAAAAGATTAGAGAAACATTATTCTGACAAACTTTACAGTTCTGTGGGTCAGAATTTTTTCTTTCTTTTCAATCCTGTTGATCATCTTGCAGCACTAACAAAAGGGTACAAGTAGAACCTTGTGCAGTCATTCACCCAGACCAAGCTGGCCTCAGTCACATTATCAGTGTATCATCATCATTTTTGACTAATTGATTAATTGCTTAATTTATAAAATGTCAGGGAGCAGTGAGAAATATCTATTACAGTTTTTCTTAGCCCAAGTTGACACCTTCAGGTTGCTTGTTTTGTCCAACCAACAGTCTAATACCTGAGGATATTCAAGTTACAATGATATAACAGAGAAAAGCAGCAAATCCTCATATTTGAGAAGCTGTAACCAAAAAATGTTTAACGTTTTTCTTCATAGATTACTGAAATGAATCAGTTGCCAAAACTGAATTTGATTCAAATTTTGTCTCAATGCTAATTATCCTAATCTGATCCCAGTCACATTGTACTGTTGTTAGGTGCTGTATGCAATTGCACCCGTTTCTTTACCTTAAACCTGTAATTCTGTTGATCCAGTGTCCTCAGGAGGCTGATAGCTGCTACGGATCGTATGTGTGACTGTGGTGATGGCATGGTAAGTCCATTGTATGCGGCCATCAACAGACATCAGAGCAAGAGTGTCGAGCTGCTCTTGAGAGAAGGTTATAGCCCAGATGGCCAAGACTGCACACACACCCTGGGCCTCCGCTCACCGCTCTCCTTTGCCTTGTGTCATACATCCAGCAGAGCAGACAGGTTTGTAGGAAAGCACATTAAACTAACTTGCATACTCCAAACATACACACAATAATACAGATATGCATGCTTTTTATTATGATTAAAATCTTTTTCAGTGAATCTGTGAGGTTGCTGGTAGCTGCAGGAGCACGTTTAACCGAGGAGGACTGGATTTATGCCTTAGCCACTGATAAAACAGACCTGCTGCAGCTGATACTTGAGCACAGATGGATCCCTCGACCAGAGACTTTGATTAGGGACTGTTCTGTTAAACATCATCATGGGAAAACTGTGTTACAACTGCAGGAACTGAGGGAGCTGCTCTGTGTGGCACTAAACCAAATACATTTTGCTGCCTGCTGGCTTCCTCTGCTTCTGAAGGCAGGATTGGAACCTTCTCTGCTGCTTCAGCTCCACATGTAAGGCCCTCCTCTCACTTTGACACTCTTTTGATCAGTTATCAGAGGGCAGTTCTTGACCCATGTTTCTCTGTCCTTTATACTTTCTAGGTTGGAACAGGCAGACAGTGATGTGCTGAATTACCTGCTAGAGTTTGTAAACTGGTCAACTCTGTCTACCCCTTTAAAACATGCCCTGGATAGAAGGCGAGTGGAGAGGACCTGGGAGCCATGTCCAAATTTTGGTACAGTGACAAATTATGTACTGTACTGTACTATGCATCTCTGTACTCTGTACTGTACTATGCATCATCTATGCAGATTTGCCTTTGCTAATCTGATTTGCCTTTGCTAATCTGTAGTAAACTTTGTAGTAAACTGTAGTAATCTGTAGTAAACTTTGAATGACTGTTTTTACTCTCTTTCCTCCGTCTAGCTTCCATTCCCCATCTTTCCCACATCTGCCGACTACAAGTTAGAGCAGTGTTGGGACCAGATCTACTGATGAGGACCAATGTAATTCAGCAGCTCCCTGTGCCCTCCCTACTTCATGACTTCCTTCAATTCAGGGACATCCCAGAAGCTTCTTACACTCACTCACCCCCATCGCCACTTCTAAATGGAATACAGGGAGAACAGAGCACACACCAACATAGACATGTTCTATAACCCTGACCAGTTTGTCCCTCTATGTTGCTTTAAGATTGTTAAAGTTTTATTTCACACAGTTTGACAGCATCACACATCTTACTGTTTACTTTGTATTTATCTGTGAACTTCATACAAATTGCAATAAACAGGAAAAAGCTAAATTGAATTAATATTCAGTGTGACCACCTTTTGCATTTGAAACAGCACCTGTTCTGTCAGGTACACAATCAAGGTACTTGAATATCATATTAATTTCTTCAAAATTAAGTATATTTAGGTATCCTTGGAGAGTTTGGGATTATAACAATTTGAGAAATTAGGTCTGTGGGTTTTAACACAGTTTGACTACAGAGATGAGATTTAAAAAGATTAAGACTGAGAAGTTGACCTCATTTTACCTCACCTGTTACTTTTCAAACATGACTCATTTGCATATTGGGATTTTGTCTGCATTTCCAGCTTTCGATAGGCCCGTGTCCTGTATGATGATTTATTTATTTTTTATTATCATTATTTTGATTGTGTTCTTTATTCAATCGATCGAATTATAGGTGAAAACACACCAAAATAATTGATATTTTTTCAGTTTATATATTGATATGGTCTGTTTGTGATATGAAAATAAAAGCCACTTGGCCTCTCTGTGATTAGTGCAAACCGTTGTCATTTACACGTAGAGCTGATCTGATTGGTCGACGTCACGTTTTCTGGGGTCTTGCTGGTATTCTGCGATGTATTTGACAGGAAGAAGTAGCGACTGAAAAAACAAGGAGCTCATTTCGGGAGGTTAACTTGACATAAAATAACACCTGTAATGTAACGCCGTTGAATCACAAGTTGAGGAAGGATATGCCTTAATGTATTTCATACGTGAGTATGTTAAATGTTTGCTTTTCAGTGCATTATGTATTTTACTGCTGTGTTCCTGTAGCTTGCTAGCACGGTTCCCTGTGCGCACACACACTGGGGCTGGCACACAGCGCGTTAGCTCATGAGAAACAAATTTCTAATTTCTGGCGGTTCATTCTGCATGCAGCCTCACGTTTGTAGCTGGGTACACCCTTTCCAGTTTCCAGTCCGCATCAGAACAAAGCGACGGGGACAGTACCTCTCGAATTTAAACGTACAATTTGTCAGCCACGTCAACATACCCCATAGCGGGTTAGCGTTAGTTTGCAGGCTAACCTCGGCTAGCTATTCACAATAACCAGCCAACCGCTGATTTGACAGGTGCGTAGGGTTTCATTTGCGGTACGTTTCATTAAAAGCCACTTAACGAACATGGTGGTTGTGCAGTTGTCAACACTGCGAGCACAGCATCACATCAGTGTGAACTGCTCTGAAGCAGTGGATGACTCACTAAGGCGCATGGGAAAAGCTATAGCTTGCTTTCTCTCTTAGAGAGGTAGTTCTACAGCTGGTGTTACATCCAGTTTATCCTGAAAATGCAAAAAAAAGAAAAAAAGAACGGAACCCATTGTATTCACTACAGGGTTAGGGTCTGATTACATGATCTTTCCTAGTGAGAAATGCACACTATACAGCAATGCTTTCAAGGAAATGTACTGAGCGCTTGTTTATATTGTTTACACTCACCAATATATCACTCTGATCAATATTTACATTGCTATAGAAAACCGATTAAAGCAAAAATTAAGGTATTTCCGTTTGTAGCGGACTGCAGCTAACTGGCGTTGTCGTTATCCATTAATCTCCTGGTAATGGAGAAAATATCCTAAAACAGTGGAAAGCGACAGTCATAATTTTTCACAGCCCAAATTGATATGTTCACATTGGTTGATTTTATTTGTTCAGTAGAGAGGCCCACAGTAATCAGTTCACTTACAGATATGATATCAAATTTTAGTGGTGCAGATTGAAAATGACTGCAATGATTCATCAGTTACCTAATTGCAGATTCATTTTCAGGAGATTGGCCTAGCAATTAATTGACACTCATTTAAGCTCTACTGTAAATATCAAGTAATGTTTAGGGTGGAAGTTTTACTTTTTTCTTTTTTTTCCATATTTCTTTGACTTACAGCTGAGGCCAGCATTAGGGAGACTTCTCGTCCGTACGTCATCCAGATGAGGCATGCTGGAAGCATGCAGCCCATGCGTAGAAGAGATGCTGGAGTCTGGCACCAAACAAGAAGTCTTCTCTACAAGAATCTGCTTATCAAATGGAGGACCAAACAACAGAGTCTTCAGGTGCTTGGTTTTCAGCAGACTGACTGTTCTGATGCTGTGTTTGTCAGTTGTTTTCATATCCTGCAGCTTGTCTGCGAAGTCAGTCATTTGTTTGAAATATAGAGCAGTAATGTACATTGAGTAAAGTAAGTGCAGAAAGAAGAAGGCATGTGTGGATAACAGCTTGAGCAATTGTAAAATGGAGAACCTAATCTGGGCAATTTATACAACCTAAAACCTGTGTACTGTGTAGATTCATTTTGACTAAATTTCATTCTTTGTTACTGGCTTGCATTTATACAGGATATTCACCATTTTCCATGGTTATTTTTTTTATTCTTTTTAGATTATTTGAGTGTTTTATCCCTCTCAGTTAAAGCCATAACTCTGACAACTAAGTCAGTGTCTTTAATGTTTTCCTTTTCCAGTGGTATGCCATGACCTCACACTCCACACACCTTCTCAGATCATATTCTGTCTGGAGCGCTCTCTGAGAAAGCTCTCTCTGTGGTTATTCCAAGAAAACCTCAGTCACAGTTAATAGGCCTTATAATATGGTACTATTGCCATGCCTGTGTGTTGTCAGTGAACTTGTGGTTGCCAGTGCAACAAAAAAACAAACAACACCCAAACCCTTTGCCTTTGGTGAAGTACAACTTAATTAATTAATTTAATATAAAAATTCATTTCAGAGTCAAATAAACAAGATGGCTTGTGCCTCTTTTCCCTTTCAAATTCTTCTGAGGTCCATGCATTTTTCATTTGGCTTTAAGTTGCACTCATGTATTTTAAATGTCCCTGTGTATCAACCTCTTTCAAGTAATAACACTGAGGGACCTCCTGCAGCTTCCTTAACAGCAGTTAGGAAAGTCCAGGGGTTTTCTGGGCTGTAGTGTTAAGAACAACCCTTGTTAACTTCATACCAGATTACCAACTGTTTGTCACTGGCTGCTTAAACCCTGTGTAACCATTTTCTTGACATCTCAGCTTTCCTGCTTGACAGGAAAACCTGATTTGTTTTAGAGGACAGAGTGTTTACTAAATGAGATTTTGTTTTGTGTATACTGATAACTCCAGGTGAACCAGACCACTGGAGGCCTAGATCATCTTTTGCAGTACACAGTCAAGTTCTAAACCCTCAGATGAGCTCTTGATTTGCCAGTGGCTGTCCATTTCCTGTTTCAATTTACTGTGTTGCTCAAGGTCAAGCTGTAACATGTTTATGGGTTGAAAAAGGAAGAAAAATGGTTCTTGTCATATGTCATGAGGTTGATCTACCAGTTAGAGCCCCTGAGGGCAGGCAGTATTACTTCATCACTAGGAGATAAAAAGAAGTATTTGTGCTGTTGTAGGTGAGGTCTAAAGACTGCTCACCTGAATAAGTAGCAGAGGATAAATGGAAAAGTGATAGTTTGAAGATTTTTTTTTTTCAGGGTGTGTTGGACTAACCTAGAGTAGAATTTTCTTTCATGGATGAACTATGGAAAATCGTGTGGTTTTCTCACCAGTTGTTCCTTTCATGTGTCTGTACAGGAATTGATCTTACCTCTGCTACTGTTGGGTCTCCTGATACTCATCAGTACCCTCAATCCTCATGTTTACTATGGAGGCATCAGCACTATGGAGCTGGAGCGGGATGAACACTTCTTCAAGGGCCTGGGCTACACACCAATCACTAACATCACCAACCACATCATGGAAGAGGTGGCCCAGGAGATGCGTAAGTGACTGAAACCTTATACTTTAAATTCACACCCACAGTACAAGACAACCCTGTGTTTCCTTATAATTCTTGATCTGTATCAATTAGCCTTGAGCAGAGGATAGACAAAGGCATAGTACAAGTTAATGGGGCAGTAAGCATGCTTGGTTTATGGCACTTTTATCCACTTTGTTGTGTTTTTTTAGACATGCAGGATCGTTTGGAGATGTTTGCCAGTGAAGAGGACCTGGAGAACGCCAGCCTGTATGAGCCTTCCAGCTATGTGGGTGTTGTCTTCATGGACAGCTCTGCCACATCATACAGACTACGCTTCCCATACAACCAGCTGCCCCTGCCCAGCGATTACACAGAATCTATTGGTAAAATCTGATGTGACTTTCTTTCTTCTTACTGTAATTAGTTGTTTTATGTTCTCTCTTTTATATGTTTAAATTTCTCTGTGAAAGGTTTTCAATCCTTCTCCACCCCCCACATTTTTAATTTGAGTTGGGTTTAGTCTCTTTTTTGCCACCAGTCTACAGGCAGTATACTCCATGATGACAAAGCAAAACCCAATTTTTAGAACATTTTACAAATGTATTATTATTAACTCAGAAGAATTTTGTTAACCTTAATATATACTGCATACTGCCTAGATTGACATTTTGGTATAAAGACTCCATAAAAAATTAGTTAGTTATTGATTTACTGTATGATAAAGTTTGGTGCCATGGACATTGGATCTTGTCATCCTTTAGTAATTAAACTTGAAAGACCTTTTTCAAACAGCAGCTTCAGAGATCTCTATAGAGATGGATAAACCTGCCAGAAAAAAACCCTCTCTGCAGCACTCCATTAATCAAGCCTTTGATAACGAAGGCAGTTCTCCTGAATAAAAGGAGGAAAACAGCTCCACAGCTTGCACAATCTCAAGTTGGGTCAGATTTTCAACTTTCAGCAAAAACAAACAGAAGTACACAATCTTGACAATACTGGAGGGTTTTTACAAGAGAAGTCTGTGAATGTTCTTATGTGGCTAATCCAAAGTCCAGACTTAAAACTCTTGATGTTAATCTGTGGAAAATCCTGGTGGTGGCCTTTCACTGATACTGATCCTTCCTGAGAGTATCTGTAAGGAATAATATCTAAATCAGATGTTAGTGAGTGGGGGGTTTGGGAATAAGCTGTGTGTGTTGAATTTTACATCTGAGTGAGATGGAATACAACAAAATATTGAAAAAAATCAATTATTCCATCTTACTTTTAATGGAATGTAAAGAGGGAGACAAAGTTACAATAGATATAGACTTTATGTCGTTGTCATTGTGTTTTTCTCCTATTCTAGCCAACTGTTTTACCAGCTCCGGTGAACTGCAGAGCAGCTAATTACTGGTACTCTGGTTTCATTCGTCTCCAGTCTCTGATCGATGCAGCCATCATCCAGGTGAAAAAGCCAACAAACTTGTACAATGTTCTCTAGAATTAACCCATTTGACTCTCAAGAGTGAACTAACATGCACTGTGTTTGTTGTTCGGAATCACTTATTGTACAAAATGGAAAATTTAGTGTTGATTTTTAGGATTTGAAGTCTACAATGCTAATTTGAAGAGTAAGATCTATATTTTCAGTAGACTGATTTTTATGGGACGATAACTTCCTACACAGAAAGGTATTGAAAGTGAATGTGATATTTTTACTGAAGATGTAGTGCTAGTGTGACCTGGTGATCATCTGGTTTTTGTGTACAGATGCAGACGAAGCGCTCAGTTTGGAGTGAGATGGACCTTAAGGTTGTAATGATGGGTCAGCCAGGTTCTGTGGAGGTGCAGAAATTCCCCCACGCCCTCATCTCCATATACCTGGTCCTGGCCTTTACACCCTTCGTCACCTTCCTCATTGTCAATGTGGCAGCTGAGAAGGAACACCGTCTGAAAGACACCATGACCATGATGGGACTCTATGACACTGCCTTCTGGTATAAAAGAAGAGCCAGTCACTGTAGTTTCAGAAACTTGCATATGCCTGAAAATAATCTGTTAGAACCTGCTTTCTTTGCTCATGTGATTGACGTTTTTATATTGTATCGACAGGCTGTCATGGGGCCTTCTGTATGCTGCTCTGGTGACCACAATGTCCATCCTGATGTCCATCATTGCTACGTACACGGCGCTGTTCCCTAACAGTGACTTCTTTGTCATTTTCTTCCTCATCTTCCTCTATGGAATATCATCTGTGAGTATAAATGTAATATAATACAATATAATATAATATAAATATATAAAAATCTGTACATTTGTGATTCTTTGTTTAAATGGTCACTTCATATAAATTACCTTAGTATCTTTTTATTGACCTCTAGTGGTATCTAGCTCAGGCAGATAGTTTTGGTTTTATTTGTCCAGGTTGTGATATATATGCATCTGAGATTTCTGCCTTTACCCCAGAATAGTGGAGGTCAGTAGAATTTTGTTTGAGCTCTAAGAGCTGTGAAAACTTGTCAGCATCAATATGTCATACCAAAAACCATGTACCTGTTAATTTGGATAATCCACAAACCTAACTGTGCACAGTTTTCTCTGTAACTACTGAGTGGAATATAAAAAGTAAGGAAAAGGCACAGGCTGTTTCTTTGATTGATCTATGCAAATCATTGGCTTCTTGGTTATGTCAGTTAATATTAATCTTAATATTAATGATATATTAATAGAGGATTTTAAAAAAGAAATTACCTGTTGCAAAATAATAGGGCAGCATTGCAAACATGACATTTTTTAAATTGTTGCTCTACTTGGAAGGTAATTTCCTCCCAACATGTAAACAATGTAATGGAAAAATTTGGAAATGAAATCTCTAAGCAAGTAATTTAAACAGTATTTTACAGTGGCAGGTAGGTTTAATAACTGCGTTATTTATTTTGATCTGTCAGTGCTCTCAAAGTACAACAGCATTCATAGTGGGAGTCATGAAATCTTCTCACCCTAGATCTCTCTGCTGCTCATTCTTTATTCTTCTTTCTCTGTTCCGTTCCACAGATCTTTTTCTCCTTCATGCTGACTCCGTTATTTAAGAAGCCCAAGTTTGCCAGCACAGTGGGCTCCATGTTGACAGTGGTGTTTGGCTGCCTGTCGCTTTTCACCGTGCTGATGAAAGACTTCCCACAACCGTTGGTCTGGGTCCTCTGCCTGCTCTCTCCCAGCGCCTTCTCAATTGGGATTGCACAGGTAATACAAACACACCTACACACCATGCTCTATTAGTCACCTTAAAGAACATGCTGTTAATGAAATGCCTCACTAGCCAGGAAAGTTCTCCCTGCAATATAATGAGTTTCGGCTTATTGGTATTATTTCCCTCCCATGCACCTTTTGCAGTCACCAGGCTCCACATGCATGTTTGCTTAAACATAAGGAATAACGTATTAGGAGCCATGGAGTAATGGTAAATATAATCATGGCTGTAGGGATTTGATTGAAAAGTGTGTGTGTGTATACACATGTGTTAGGTGGTTTACCTGGAGGCTCAGGGAGATGGAGCTGTGTTTTCTTCCTTGGCCAACGGCCCTCATCCTCTTTACGTGCCCCTGATCATGCTGGTTCTGGACTGCATCCTTTACCTTTTGTTGGCTGTTTACCTGGACCAAGTACTGCCTGGTAAGTACAGAGACTGTATACCTCAATACAATTTACAACCAGTTACTGTTAGTCAGTATCAGTTTCCCCGTGGGATTGCTTTAGTTTAATCTTGAGATGACATTGAATATTATTATAATGTTTAATGCTTACTTAATTTGTCTGACATAGCAGGTGAGTTTGGAATGAGGAGGTCCTTGGTGTACTTTCTTAAACCATCCTATTGGTCCAAACGCACAAAGCACTACGTTGAAGTGAGCTCAGTATATGACACAGAGGTGAACGGCACTCCTGGTGGGGACGAGTCCGTCGAGCCTGTTTCACCTGAGTTCAGAGGGAAAGAAGCCATTCGGTAAAAATCTGAATTTGTATAGTTGGCATAAAAGTTTTGTTTTGTGTTGAATGTTTATAGTCTGTAACAATAAATAACTCTTAGAAATGCAGCTTGGTACATTGCTGGATAGGTTACAGTTACAGTTTTATCAAAAACGTATGTGTGGTGTAGCATCATCATCACTTTGGGTGTTTTAATTATAATGCTTTTTAGCATGCTGTGCACAAAACATCCATATGTAAAACACGCATTTGGAGGATGAGCCCTTTGATTTTGAAGCCTGAGGAGAGTAATGTGGGTTTTGAAAGTTTCCAGTGGAAATCAGTGTTAGGCTCAGCTGAAAATGCAGACTGATTTATTCTTGGTCCAGTGCCAGGCAACACTCTTCCACTGGCTGAAGAGAGCCTGTGGGATCAGCTTGTAACCTGAGAGCTTCTCTTCACTTTGACACTCCTGCTGTGTTTACACTTCTCACATTTCTTTTATATTTTTTTCATTGCTCGCTTGCTCAATCTATGGCAGCATCAATCAACATCCGGAAAGTGTATAAAGAGAAGGACAACATGGTGGAGGCTCTGAGAGGTGAGTCCTGGACACTTCATTAGTTTCAATTAAGGGCAAAGGCATCTCAAATAGCAGATGTTGTGATGTGCTCTAGTTCTCACAGTACAAATCAATTTGGACTTCACAGTGTCTCCAGTTACAATATGGAAAGCAAATAACACTGCATATTTAGTGTGTAGTTTTTTGCTATAAATTTTTATTAAAGGTAACTCTTAATAACATAATTTCATCTGCACAGCCTTTAATATCTGTCACTCAGTTATACTTTCATGGTAAATCTGCTCTGAGGATAATGGGTTCATCACAGGCTATAAAATGGAGTAGAGAGTTTCCCTTAAGAGGGTTTTTTATAACTTAAGATATAAAAAATAATCTTTGGGTGCAAATTTTTGGTTTTTACTGAACAGATAAATGGTTTCTTTAGTGACCTAATTTATCTCTTTACATTATAGCCTATTGCATATGCAATAAGTTGAATGTCAGTGCTGAAACAATATATTGTTCAGTCTCTGTGTTTTGTTTTTTTTAATATTTATGTACATTTTCCAATTGATTTCATGATACCATCTTTCTCTCTCTTTACATCCACTCCCCAGGTTTAACATTTGACATTTATGAAGGCCAGATAACGGCTCTGCTGGGACACAGCGGGGCTGGAAAGTCCACTCTCATGAACATCCTTTGTGGCATCTGTCCACCCACCAATGGCTCAGCCACCATCTATGGCTCCCCTGTAGCTGAGATTGCAGATGGGTCAGAGATGAAGCAGCTGGTGGGAATCTGTCCTCAGTTCAACATCAATCTTTGATGTGCTGACTGTGGAGGAGCACCTGAAGATATTTGCAGCCATCAAAGGGATCCCACCAGCAGACATTGACGCAGAGGTAATGTGATGAGAGACCTGTCACTGGCAGAGCCTCTTTCTTTTACTAGGTAATATAAGTCAGGTAGTGTGGTATGGAATGTTTGTTACTTTTACATGGTGTTAGAAACAATAATTACAAGTAAATAAAATCACTTGCAAATAAACTGGACAGTTTCAGCCCATTCAAATACTGATGATAAAAATGATCAACAACATTTTGGATAATTAAAACATCAATTATGTTCTTTTTCTGTTCTGCATTCTAACTGTGCAGCATTATTACAGCGACTGTGCACAGCTTCACAAACATCTTTTGTTTCAAAGCCTTTTTTTGTCAAACATTTTGTCTAAGAATATTTGATTACATGAGTATAAGTAATCCAAAGTCTGATGACTTATCTAGAAATGCAGTGTGTCAGGCTGTTGGTCCATGGTGTATATTTGTTTCTCTTTGATAGGTTACCAAAGTGCTGAAGGATCTGGACTTGGAAAAGATTATGACTGCTCAGGCCAAGAATCTGAGTGGAGGCCAAAAGAGGAAGCTGTCTGTGGGCATTGCCATTCTAGGAGATCCCAAGGTACCTGTAGCTTGAAATGGACAAGTGCTCGTTGCATCGCACTCTTTCACTTGTTTATGTTTATACACTGGTCTCAGACTGCTAAGTCTTTAAAATTAATGGAGTTATCAGTAGCTTTGCCAGCAGTTATACTATCAACATCTGTTTGAGCACATTCTAAGCAATTTGCATCACATTTCTTTGTGTCAGATCCTGCTCTTGGACGAGCCCACAGCAGGCATGGACCCATGCTCCAGGCACCAGGTCTGGTCGCTGCTGAAGAGCCGCAGAGCTGGTAGAGTCACTGTCCTCAGCACACACTACATGGATGAGGCTGACATTCTCGCTGGTATGAACTATTTCTGTCACATAACGTACACAGACCCACAGGCACCAGAACTATTAGCCAGATGTCATCCCAGTTTGGAAATTGGAAGGGTCAAATTTAGCTTTTTGTCTCTCCACCTTTTATCAGTTTTAAAAGTCTAAATTAATTAGAGAGAACATTTACTTGCATTACATGTTTGTTTTTTAGGCAGAATGTTTGTTTACAATGAATGAGTCTATGAGAGATTTGAGGTTTTATCAACTTTCATCAGTCCTGAACTTTTGAATTTTGCTCTTAGCAATTTTGAATAAACAACCTCAAGATGTTAATTTTTACTTTAGTGTCCTCCAGTTTTGTATTTGCAAAAGAGCTCATTTTATACTCTTACAGTCAACATTATTCATGTCAGCATCTGACTTCTGACTACTTGTAGTTGCACTTTGAAGAGGTGTCATGAAATTGTTTCTTGCCAACAGCATTTACAGAATCACACAGTCTGCGCTTGTTGTCATTATGATAAAACACTGATTTTTTTTTTCTTTTCTCCAGATCGCAAAGCTGTGATCTCTCAAGGACAACTGAAATGTGTTGGCTCTTCACTGTATCTCAAGATCAAGTGCGGTGTTGGATATCATCTCAGGCAAGAAGCTTTTACTTCCTAATGTAATTTATTGTTACAGCTGTTTTGCTGTCACAGAGCAGTGGCCCATCTTTGGATATTTGAAATCTTAGTAGCCCTTTTTGGTGAACCATTTAATGGTACTCATGATTTCTACAAATCATGCTGAAAAGAAAAATAAGTTGTTGGCATGTGATAATATACTTCACTTAAAGAATAATTAGATTCATTTATTTGTTGTTTTTCATGATCTATTGAGAATTTGACATGGCTACGTTCTATCTGTGTCTTAACCATAGATCTTCAATTCATAGTATACATATAGTTTTAGATTAATGTTTTTTGTCTCCCTTGCAGAATGTCTACTAATGAGCAATGTGAAGCTGAAAAGATCACATCATTGGTCAAGCAGCACGTTCCCAAGGCAAAGTTGTCTCGGCAACACGAAGCAGAGTTGACTTTCACTCTGCCTTTTGAGAGCATGGACACATTTGCAGGTCAGATAACATTATATAAATATGTCAAAATAATAGTATCTGTGTCAGTTAGTCGCACTGACACTTACCGGAAACCAGATCTGAAAGTTCTTTTTTCAAGTTTAAGTCAAGAGAACACACTAAAGATCAGCTATCACAAATGTTCAAGTGTCCATTTACATGGTTTCCAGCCTCCCTCTGTCAACACAGTCAGTTAGTATCAAACTCCATCCAGACAAATGCTAAAAATATTACTGCAACTCATCAGTGACTCAGCTTTGACTGTAACAGCAGTGGACCAGCAAGTAATGATTAATTTGTCTCACAGGCTTGTTCTCGGAGCTTGACTGTCAACCTAATCTAGGAATTATCAACTATGGGGTTTCCATGACAACACTGGAAGATGTTTTTCTACGTTTGGAGGCGGAGGCTGAAGTGGACCAAGCAGGTGAGTGTGTTACTAAAGCAGTATTATATTGGGGGAAAAAGAACAAATTCTTAATCCAAGCAAATGACTGTATTTGTGTGTCTGTGTGTTTGACGTCTCCAGACTACAGCGTGTTTAATCGGGAGCAGCCAGAGGATGAATGTGACAATGCCTCTCTGGATGATACAGACCAGCGGCTGCTCACGTTCTCAGACAACAAGTCCGATGTTGTGTCAGGTCATGCTCTGTGGCGACAGCAGTTCAGCACTGTGGCTTGGCTGCACATGCTCAACATGCGCAGAGAGAGGAAGGCCTTTGTTTACACGTGAGTGTAAAGGGGTTGGTTAAAAGGTCTAAATTCTGTGGTAGATTGTACCGTATCTGTGCGACGTGTGAGACGTTGTCCTCTCCATTTGTCTTGTCTTTTATCATCTACTCTCTTCTCTTGCAGCCTGGCTTTGTTCCTGGTGTTTGTTGCTGCAGTGCTCGTCCTGTCACTGGCCACTGGGAACATCCAGATTCACTCACCTGACCGTCAGTTTCTGCCCATTTACCTCCTCAAAAGGAACCAGGCACCCCGGAGATACACCACTAGCCTTCTGGTTCAGAACTCCTCAGGTGAGTCTGCTGGAGATTTTCCAAAAGATAACTTTGTTTTGTGTCCTGGGAGGAAACAAGGAGGCTGGCTGTATATTGAACGATGCATACTGAAAATATGAAACCTACACCATGTATTAAATGATATACAGTTGCCAATTCTCCTCTCAGGTTTTATTAAATGTCCTCTCAGGAAGACATCAGATCTTCTTTCTTTCAGAAAGTGCTGCTGTAAATATTGTGATGGGGTGCTGACTGCTGTACAGCTATTAAGTTACACAGTAAACCATAATCGATAAAAACTGTCCCAGGCATGCATCTGTAACTCTCCCCCTTGATGATGAATATCCCTCTTCTCTTGCTACATTCTCCATTTTTGAACTCCTTTATAGTGTAGTGTTTTTTTCTACATGGGCTAGCTTTTTTTTTTTCTTGTGCCAACAGGCTCTGATATTTCTGACTTTATCCACAACCTGGAGTCTCAGGACATCAAAGTGGAGATGATGAAACACAGTGACTACATGGCCGCCGCTCCCCACAGTGCCGCCATCAACGTAACTGGATCCAGCAAGGTCACTTTAATGTTGGATAGATTTAATAAATTTTTGATACCAGATATTTGATGAGACTGGAGGCAAAGCATCAGATGTGGGCTCGCCTCTCCTGCTGCACCTCCAACTGCAGTTCATGTGATGGTTTTGTTCCAGATGAAGGGCTCTTTGCTCAAGGGCTTCTGAGTTCTCTAAGTGAGAGCCTTTTATTTAGATGAAGTGGAGTTCACCTGCCAGCATGTGACACTCATTAACCATGTATTTTCTTTCTGTTCACAGGGTTTCAGATACAGTGTTGCATTCAACAGCACCACAGTCCACTCTTTGCCTATGGCTGTCAATGTACTGAGTAACGCTCTTCTAAGAGGCCTAAATGGTACTGGACATATCCGAACCTGGACCAAACCATTTGATTATGTAAGTATTTAACAGAGCTACGAGTCCAATGTGACAGATCTCATCTATCCTGTTTCCCTCTGCCATTTGAAAATATTAAACCTTCCTCCTGTGACATCCCTCAGCAAATCCCAGATGCTACATCCTATGCCCTGGTGTACATAGAGGCCATCATACTGGGAATGCTAGCAGCTGGAATGCCTGCATATTTCGCAATGGACCACACACGAGACAGAGAGGTAACCACTTACTCCAAGTCATTATGATTAATTATGAATAATAATTCATTTTAATTTGCACTCCACAGCATGGACACATAATGGCATATTACATAATGTTCTACAACACTGTTTTCAGTTAACATGGAGATTTTAAAGTCTGCTACATCTTTTTAACAATTAAGTTTGTGGCGTTTTGGCTTTGCTGGACAGTTTGAGAAGTAGAGAGGAAGTAATAACATGTAACTGAAGTCTTAAGGCAGACTCAAAATGGGTACGTTGTGCTTAGATGTTATGTATGTTAGTATATAACTCCGAAGCACAACATACCCATAACCCCCCACAGCTTTTTGTTGAAGTTTGTCTTACAAATTTGTGTTTTTGACCACTTAAAAACTATGGAAGATGTCATTTTAGCTGTGTAGCACAAACCAACTGTGTATGACCCTAAACTGCTTCACACTGATGACATTCAGAGTGCTTTGTAGTCAGTCGGAGATACAGAAATGAATGGTCCAAATCTATTGGCTTGAATTGATTTAATGTCCACTCAGTGACCCAGAGCTGTGTTGTCACTACATCACCAAGCCTCCAGCCTCTTCTGTTCTACGTTGACACATAAGTAAATTTTGTTGTCCCCCTTTCTGGTGTAGACAGCTGGCTCAGCAGAGTCCCCAAGTCAGGAAAGTTAGAGTTGTTCCAATAGTGCACCTGCTCATTCCCAATTATAGAGCAAATAGTAGATACACTTAGCAGTGTCCTATTACTCCTGACTTCTGTAACCTCATATCCTGCTAGAAATCATGCAATATTATGATCATCATTATTATTAGTCATGATTGATGTCAGATAATATTTCTGAGTGTAATGTGTATTTGGAAAGTTATCAGACCCCTTCAATCTTTTTCACATTTTGTTATGTTATGTCAAAGAAGAAAATCCCTCATCAGTCTACACCCAGTACTCCATAATGACAAAGCCAAAACAGAATTGTATACATTTTTGCAAATTTATTAAAAAGGAAAACTCACATGGACATAAGTATTCAGACCCTTTACTGTGACTCTTGAAATTTAGCTCAGGTGCCTCCCATTTCTCTTGATCATCTTTGAGATGTGTCTACACTTTGATTGGAGTCCACATGTGGTAAATTCAGTTGTTTTTTCTGATGACCTGTCTATATAAGATCTCACAGCTGACAGTGCATATGAGAGCAAAAAGTAAGCCACTAAGTCAAAGGCACTTTGTGCAGAGCTCAGAAACAGGATTGTCTTGCAGCACAGACCTGGGGAAGGCTACAAATTGGAGGTTCCCAAGAGCATTGTGGCCTCCATAATTCTTAAAAGTAAGAAGTTCAGAACAACTAAGTCTCTTTGTAGAGGTGGCCAGACAAACTTTCAGAAGAGCAACCAATCCAATTGCTAAAATAAAAAGAGGATACTTTTTTAAAATTGATTTGTTTTTTTATTTTTTCATCTTAGCATAAAGCTGCATATACATATATATGTGTGTGACTTTTACATTTTCTTGTTTTTACCTCTTCAGATCAAGTGTCGCTCTACACTGCGAATCTCTGGTCTGGTACCATCGGCCTACTGGTGTGGCCAGGCAGCGGTGGACATCCCCTTCTACTACCTCATCCTGTCCTGTATGACCATCATCCTCTTCTCCTTCCACACTGGAAACCTGCTCACCTCCAGCAACCTTACCTCTGTGGTCCTGTACCGCTGCTTTAAACACTGTGATTCACAAGCACACATACCATACTGCTGTAATGCATATAGTATTTTATATAAACAGTTGAGTCACTCTTCATGACTTCTCCTCTCTCCTAGGTTTTATGTACTGTTGGCTTCGGTCCAGCTATGATCCTCTTCACCTATGTGTTTTCCTTTGGCTTTGCCCGAGTCCAGAGCAACAGGGATTTCTTCTCTGTCATCTCCATGATGGTGAGACAAGTTGCCTCATGCATACATATTACACAGTTCTTATTCTTATCTTGTGGCACCAACACAGTTTTATTCTGTAATTCTACTTGTGGATGTTGGTCATTATTAAAGTCATGGGAAAGGTTCTTTATTACTAAATGAATGACTTATGTCTCAGGTGTGTGTGGTATCGGCCTCGCTGGTTCAGCTGTCATTTGTGAATGACAACCCTGGACTGACCAGAAACCTACACAACCTCTTGTGTTTCTTCAACCCTCTGTACCCTCTTATGGGCTGCCTCAACTGTATCACCAAGGTAGGAGCTCAATAAGGGCAAGCAGTCATTTCTTTCAAAGTGTTTATCTGTCTGCCTTTATATACAATATATTTCAGATTATTTAAAGTAAATTTGGCAAGACAGTTTTAGACAATGGCTGATGGAAGAAGCAGGTGTCAACTCACTGTGGTTTTTTTCTTTTCTTTTCTTTTTTTTTTTTTTTTTCCACCATTTACAGGCGACCTTCCTCCCCTCTCACTATGAGGAGAATTTCTTGTGGAAGAACCTGCTTATTGCAGTTGTAGCTGTATGTATTTCATTGAAAATAATTTGGCCAAAACATCCATAAGTGGACTGTAGCAGTGTGTGTTCAGCCATAACCCATGTCTTTTTCTGCGCTCAGCCCTATCTCCAGTGCATCCTGCTGCTTTTCCTGCTTCGTTGGCTGGAGATCCATTACGGAGGGAGGACAATGAAAAATGATCAGTTCTGCAGGTGATGATTAAATTTCATGTTATAGCTCAGATAACAGGAAGCCTAAGTACATTTATATCTTAAACACTGAGGTTTATTTCTTTGTATTTTAAATGGAGCACTGTGAGCTTCTTAATCTGAATTGAAAAACACGTTAGTCCAAGTTCATTATTTCAGTGGAAAATTCTGCATCTTCAGTCATTTGACATCTCGACACAAAACCAGATTTGTTACAATAGCAACTTAATTCGTTTCACAGGATCTCATCCAAGTCAAAGCCCAAAGTTGAGAAGAACCCAGAAGAAGGGTTGAACGAGGATGAGGATGTACAGATGGAGAAGGCCAGGGTGAAAGAGGCTCTCACCTGCCAGTCTTGTGAGGAGGTGAGTCAATATCTCATCTTTTGGTACAGGAAAATAAAGAGCTGTTGAAATTTGTCACTGCCAATGATCCAGCTTTGGACTGTAGTACTTAAGAATTTTTGACTGTTTTACATTTTACATGGTGAGTTTTAACATAAATTTGCATGATTTCCCTTTATTAATAGCACATTTTCACCCATGAGTCTTCATAAGATATTCACTGGAGACAAGTTAATTTTAGGCCCTCTCACTGTGTGTCTATTAGAAACCAGTCGTGGTGGTGAGTAACCTGAGGAAGCAGTACAAGGGCAGAAGAGAAGGATTTTCTCTCAACAAGAGGAGGAAAGTGGCCACGAAGAACATCTCTTTTTGTGTACGCAAAGGTATGGGAAGTGCATGCTTATTATACTACTGTATTAAACCTTACAGCAGTATAAGAGTTTTTAAGAAATTCATGCGGAAGTTTAAGCCATAATCTTAATTTCAGGAAAAAGTCACAATTCCATAATATCACAACATGCCTGCTGTTTATTCAGGTGAGGTTCTTGGACTGTTGGGCCCCAATGGAGCAGGAAAGAGCACCGTCATGCATATGCTGTCAGGTGATACTGATCCCACTGCAGGCCAGGTACAGTACAGATTATACTTAATGATGTTAAGCAATTTGTGGAAAATATATAAATGCCATTTTGCAGCCTATTTGTACAAGCAATTTCTGTTAAACATAGTAATGTGATCATGAATTGTGTTGATGCCTGAAAAAGAAATACAGTTTTCTCTCAACTTGCCTAAGGAAAAATAAACTTAATGGATGAATGTAGAACATGTCACTGAACTGTTGACTATGTCACTACTTATTAGTAATGTTCTGTTTTCCTTTGTCCAGGTGCTAATGGGGGACTACAGTACAGAGTTTAATCCTGTGGACAACCCCCTGGAGCATGTGGGTTATTGTCCACAGGTGAACCCTCTGTGGCCCAGGATCACTCTGCAGGAGCACCTGGAGATCTACGCAGCCATAAAGGGGCTGAGAGGACACGAAGTACCAGGGATCATAAAACGGTAAGTCACGATCTCCAGCTCATTCATAGAAACAGTTTTAACATTTCAGACCAAGCTGATAATAGGACCAGAGTACTGTGCCACAGGCAGACGCAGATGATTTACGTTAGGGATTACAGTCTTCAGTCTTCTTCTCCAATAAGATAATCATATCTTTTTCAAATCACTACTGATGGATACTGGATACTGGGTGGATACTGATGGACTTTGTTTTACCTTTTTAAATTTGAGTCATACTAACTTTATTTACTGAATTTTATCATCCCACTCATTTAACACAGTTAGTCGGTGATGTGCCTGGGGACGTAATCAGATATTTGTTTTATACTAAACAACCATGTAAAGCTATGCAGTAGGCCTAGAGTTGATGTGAGTGTTTACAGTATGAAAAATACCTTTTATTCAGTTAGTAGAGCAAATAGATCCATGTAAAAGCTGCTGACAGTTGTCATGTCAACTGTTGTTGTCAGAGTGGTGAATGCTCTGGAGCTGAAGGACCACTTAAACAAGCAGGCCAAGAGCCTGTCAGCAGGACTCAAGAGGAAGGTAAGAACATGTACACAGTTTTAACTACAGATAACTTTAACTCGCTCAGCTGACATTTGTCCCAGTTTTCCCCACCTAACAAACATAAGCAGAGGATTTACAATCCCTCAATTTGAAGTCCCATTGATTTTGTTGTATTTTACAGCCTTAGTGACTAAAGGGACTCTATGTTCACACCTTATGAGACACTTCATTTTTGACATTTTTTGAAAACTCAGTTGTCCTTGGAATTTGTCTTCTCTCAACACTTTTTTCCCTGATGAAACACATTTAATATGTGTCAAATCTTTCTGTATTTGATCAATTTTTACACACTGTTTTTACTACATTGATGTCTTATTTGCCTCCAGTTGTGCTTTGCCTTGAGTATGATCGGGAATCCTCAGATCGTCTTGCTGGATGAGCCATCTTCAGGGATGGACCCTAAGTCTAAGCAGCGCATGTGGTGAGACCATGTTCATATGACAGTAAGAACTTCTTAACTTTATATTTCTGTAGTCTTGATTCTAATATGTTGAACATGGCTATCTCCTTTTGTGTAGGAGAGCTATACGGGCTGCTTTCAAGAATCGTCAGCGGGGAGCCATCCTCACCACACACTACATGGAGGAGGCCGAGGCCGTCTGTGACCGCGTAGCTATCATGGTTTCTGGCCAGCTGAGGTTTGAACTTACATCTTTCTTCCTGTCTTTCTTCTTGATGAGACACTCAGAATGGAAAATCTATCTGAAAAATATCCAGTTAATCTTTTGTTTGTTTTTCTCCATCAGGTGTATTGGCTCTATCCAACATTTAAAAGGGAAATACGGCCGAGGTTACAGTTTGGAGGTGAAACTCAGAGAGGAGCTGACGGGGCTTCAGCAGGTGGCGCTGTTACACAAAGAGATCCTTCGAATCTTCCCTCATGCTGCCCGACAGGAGAGGTGAGACCCAGCCAATTGTGTCAAGGTTGTGTGTGTGCATTGGACCTAAATCTGGATTTATACTCCCTATGAACTGTGTGTTGGATTAGAAACAGCATTATATATATATATATATATATGTATATATATATAAATGTGCAATTAGTTGTTCATGTGCATGCCTAATTCTGTTGGCTGATGATTTGTTTGCAGCTTTGCTACTCTGATGGTTTACAAGATCCCTATGGAGGATGTCAAATCACTGGCCAAGTCTTTCGCACAGTTAGAGAGCGGTGAGTCACTGCAGATCTCTCTCTCTCTCTCTCTCTCTCACACACTCACACACACACACACACACGCCTCAGCCAATTGGGACATATCTGCCAACTCATTTGGTGTAATTTATCTTCTCATTGTCTGTGTTTATATTCAGCCAAGCAAATCTTCAACTTTGAAGAGTACAACTTCTCCCAGTCGACCTTAGAGCAGGTAGGTGGTTAAAAAACCCATCCATCCATTATCTATACCTCTTTCCCTTAAGGGTCGCGGGAAGCCAATCCCAGCTGATATTGCACTGGAGGCGGGGAACACTCTGGACGAATCACCAGTCTTGGTTTAAAAATACACTTTCAAATAGAGAAGCCAGACTCAATATGCACCACAGATGGTTAATTATTTAGAAGGAAAAATGCTAAGCATCCTTGCTTTTGGATTGTGCTCATGAATTATAGTGGGGATTTTTTAAATATTTTGTGGCAGTTTATAGGCCAACGATTTATTGATTAATTTGAAAATCAATTGATCTAGAGTGAGTGGAAGGTGTATAAGGATGTGGTCATTCTTTACCTGATGATATCTGTAAGTGTTTCACTGACCTCTTAGATGGGACAATACACTAAAGCATATTGACTTGATATTTTTCTTTCTCCAGTAATATTGTCATTAATATATGTATCTTTCACTTTATGTAAACCTCTCATCTCCCTCCCGTGTTTGTTTGTCCTCCAGGTGTTCATGGAGTTTGCCAAGGAGCAGGAGAACGAGGAGGATGAGGTGGGCTCCCTCAGCACGACTTTCCAGTGGCAGCGGCTGCGCCAGGACGGCTCTGTTTCGGTCAACAACACAGACAGCATCGTGCACCAGCTTTGAACTCCACCTCAGAGGGAGCAGGCTGGTGACTGACCAGGACTGACCAATCCCAACCTGCCAGGCTTCAGTGCCTGAGAGCTCACGCCAGCACTTTGCCCCGCTCCACGCAAAACCGACGCCCACCGCCCTTAAATGACGGGGACAGACCCGGGTGGGGGCTCACATACACTGGGACTGACTGTGTGTGTATTTGGGCTCGGGGCTGTTACGGCTCCTTTCTGTGGGTCTGAGGAGTGCATGTGTGTAACCCTCGTCCACTGGTGCTCCGTGTTTTCTGAATCGCACTGACCGAGGGGCCTGCAGTTTTTCTCGACACGCTGATGCGACACCTACTCCTCTTTCTAATGGTGTTTTTTATCTTCACAGGGAGTGAGTAAATGGAAAAATATATATAATATATAATATTTATGCTTTGTAATCCTTTCCATCCGTTCTCCTCTGTGGGAGGCATTACAGTAAGTGTGTTTGCTCGTCTCTTCAGATGTTTTTGTCTGTTGTTTGTGAAACTGTTTTTAAGCACTACCAGAAATGGGATCCATCCACAACTGTACCAAAGCAGCACATCTCTGAACCACACACTACCACACCTCCTCACACATTGACACTGAGAAGTACTTTTGTTTTTTGGTGTCAGTAGCATGTGCATAAATAGTTTGCATAATAGTTCTATTGTTGATTGTTGTGGGGCAGTGGATTAAATGCCTCTTTGCTAACTCACTGGAGAAGAGATGTTACAGTTCTCCACAGAGTCTTTAGACCTTTACAAAGCCCCCTAATTAACAAACAAGTATTTTTTTTTTGGAGGTTGAAGAACAGAGTCCTTTCTCCTCATTTTACACCACCATGCATGTCTTAACGTCCAGACCCACACTGAAACTCTACGTTCTCCAGGACTGAGTGTTTGTGCATGCACACTCAAGTGGAGGTTGATTACTTTTGAAATGTGGCAGATGGATGTTGGGATGAGGATGGATTTGGATAGATGATTTTTGCCCCCGTGGCCTTCCTCTCTACAGGTTTAGCTTTGAACTAGCGCCCATAGCTTGGGAATGTAGTGTAGAATATGCACGCCAGTACATGTAGCACACTGCCCTCGTCAGACGTTAACCAGGGCCAGCAACCTCAGACGTGGAGAGGTGAAGCTTGAGGTTGGGTTCAGATCCAGATGGGGCTTGTTGAAACGTTCTGCATCTCTCAGCCAGGTTTTATGACGACTTTTGATAACAGATTTTGAATGTATGTTTGGCTTCCAGTGAGAGGAGGGTTCGTAACTCTGCAGCGACGCTCTGTGGAGCTCCTGTCATCAATCTGTTTCACTTTGGTGCCACTTTTAATCACGCAACTGTGTTTTATCAACTATCTAGCCTGTTTGGTGTGTGTGCGCGTGCGTATGTGTGTGTTTACTGTGTTGTATATACTGTGTGTAGCTGCAGCTATTTCTGCATAATCTCGTATTTGTACACGCAGGTGCGTTGTTGGTGCAATACCTATCAGCAAACCGTTAAATTGTAATTTTTTTCATGACATTCAGGTGAGAGGATGATTTGGTTAAAGGGAATTTAGGACACTTTGTTGAAAAGACGAGTTATAATGTGATTTGTTGGATGATATTTGTCTACCACTGCTGAGTGAAGGGGGTGGGCAAAAGGACAAGAACAGCTGACAAGCTAACATGTCCCAGTGCAGCAACTACACAAACTCTGGCCTCAGAAGTCCACAAAAACTCAACACTGGAAGTGTTTGTTGCGGTTGGATTTTAATTTAGCTGTCAGGTGTGTGGCCCACCTCTGTAGGATCATTGGAGTTTTCCTTGAGGTTTATCTACTTGTGATAAAGCGGTTGTGGAGCAGAGGCTAAGTTTATTTTAAAGACGGTCTAAAGTTTTTGATATTAATATTTGAATAAAATATCCAGCATGAGTTTATTTTCCCTCCCAAACTCATGTGTCTGCCTATGAGATTCATGGCACAGATATTTTGTCGCGGTGGTATTCCATTCTTACACAGGGTGCGGTAGCTTCCATTTTTCTGTAAGGGTTTTATTTAGTTGTTTTTACCTGCTATGCCATCATCCACTGAAGTTAACTAAGAGCTGATTTACAAAGTATCAGAATTGTGTTTTGAAAGATTTGTTAGGTGTTTGAAAAAAATGAGTCTGACGCAGATCTTCTTTCCAAACATGCACTACAGACTACATCACATACACATCAGATAGACTTATGCTTGAGGTTCTGTCCATGCCTTGTTGGGCAAATTATGTCTTTTTAAATGTGAAAACTTAATTTAAATCCTGTCGACATTTTTTGCACTCATGTAGCCTTGTTCCCTCCAATAGGGGACAAATGAAGACACTGGCTTTGCATCATGTTCGATGTGTCTGGCGAGGATGGATGGGTCTTTGTGATGTCATTTATACACTAGGTATATTTTATGTTTGTTTTCTCAAGTGCAGTGAAGGATTTGTCCTCACAGAAGCACACGTTCTGTAAATTTTGCCGTTCCCCAACATCCATGTGCATTCTGTGGGTCTGTCAGCTTCAGTAACGTGTAGCCATCCAAAAATCATTGGCCTTTTGCACTTCTCTTCCCCCTGCTTCCAGAACAAAAAGCATCACATCCAGTTAGAATTATTTCACGAGAAGAAAACCAAAACATACTTTGGCTCTGTGGAAAGCGGAGCATTTAGGCGATTGGCTTTGAAAGTGGAGCGGGTTTCATTATATTTTCCTGGTGGTGGTAAAATTGCACTATTTCTGGGAAATTTTATAACCTTTCTTTATATTATGCAATCTTTGTAAGATTATCTGTGCACTGGTTTTATTTTTTAAAGACTGTGGTTTAGCTGTGTGCTGTATTTTCCTCCTGCATCACCCCCATGTCTGGATGGACACTTGTCATTAATGAACTCTGCGGTCTCTACATGACCTTTTCATGAATAAATGTTAATCCAAATTATTGCTTTGCTGTTTTTTGATGAACATACTGAAAACAGAAGTGGTGAGATGCCCTTTATTTTAGCATGTTTGGTTAAATCACAGATTCATTATAAATGCAGGTAGGTAGGTAATGTAGCGAGATGGTTTAAGTGACTTATGATGAGTATGAAGATTGGAATAAGTAAAATACAACAAAATGCAACTGTAAGAAGCTGAAAACAAGCTACATACCACACACACACACACACACACACACACCATCATCGGCGGACATATTGGCCATCTAAACAGTCTTGCAAAACTGAGTTTGCAGGCAGAAAATAAAATGCACAGCTACGGTCACACACATAAATGTACACAAACTACACCTTTTTGAATTAACTGAGCAACAGTAAGACAAAGACATTGTGCCACATATGCATGAAAACTCACATGAATGCTGTGAGCAGTCAGCATTTGTTTGATGGTGTAAAAAAAATGAGATCATACTAGCTAGGAAACTTAGCTGATGTCTAACAACAGAGATACAATACTGTGCAAAAGTTTTAGGCACTGTGGATATTTTTACTCTCATCAGAACACTGAGTCCAAACACAGGAGAACTATCCTCAGAGACAAGAAGAACAATGAGTCCTGCAGTAGATAGGAACATAGGAAATACTGATCTGATTTAGGTTTTTTGCTCTTCACATTGAGGTTAATTAAAATCAATCATGGAATTGAAATCATGGACAGCATCCTCACTACCATTAGTGCCTAAAAGCTTTGCATGGGTCGTTCCTAAGTCTTATCCATCTCTTAGCTCTGAATCAGCCACCCTGTCCCTGACAGTAATTCTTCAGCACAAGATCCAACATCATCTGTTCCCATTCCTGGAGAGTGACACTGAACAGTGATCCAATCATCTTACTGAAAATTCAAGTGTATAGTGCAAAGTGCTTAAATGCTGCTCATTAATATAGTCAGTGAAACTAAAAGGCTCAGGAGGAGCAGGAGCACATTTTCTCCCCATGTTCCTGGCAAGAAAAGTTTGGACAACCCTGATTTGCATCGTGACCAAAAAAGATTCAGAGGTCGAGCTCAGAGTCTGCTGAAGTTTGTCAAACTCATCTATTCTCTTTGTATTCCCATCACTCTCCGTCCTTCTGACTGACCTTGTTTTCATTATTCCTCCCTGTCTTTCTTTCACAACAATCCTCCCATAACATATATATATATATATATATATATATATATATATATATATATATATATATATATATATGACTTTGTTCACAATGTTTGTTGAGTTTTCAATATTTTATGAAAATAAATATAAAATATTTTGTGGCCATTCTTACAAATAGTAATTCTTACAAATAATAATGTTATTGTACTAATACTGTTTCTAATAACTTCCGTTTTGTCACTGAATTATTTTATAAATTGTTTACCGGAAGTCGTAGCATGGTATGCCATTGTTGACGCTAAATTGACAAATGTTTCTGCAGTTCCTCCTGTGGCCACAGGAGGGCAGTAAACACTCGTGAATCTACATACATTACGCTCAGTTTGAACTGAATTTGATTTGAATTCACTGGGGTCTTTTCTTTCAAGCTCGAAGAAAACGTTCGTGTTACGTAAGGTTGACTAGTATGAGTATTTTTTATATCTTTATAAAAGTAAATCTACTGTAGCCTCTTTTTTAAATGAGCTATGTTTGTTGCTCCACCAGTTTTTGACCCTTCCCAGATTCCGTCCTTCTTGATGTGGGTGTGGACACTTGCACAGATGACTACACAAATAATGGAGGAGAAGCTACACTAGTGTTCCTTCTACAAGTTAGAAAAATAGTTCAAAATCACGTCGTAGCTTCAAGTTTCCCTCCTGGTTGCAGATTGTAGGTGGGATGCTGTGTCAGAATGGGAAATCTTTTTGGAAAAAAGAAACAGACCCGAGTGACAGAACAAGACAAAGCGATTTTGGTAAGTGTCACAGCTAGCTAGCATTAGCCACCCTGAACGTTCTGCCCTGTAACATGAACAAGTCATGCCAAACTACTTTGAGAAATGTGGTATTTAAATAACCGTGCGTACCAGTAATCGTACATACCCAGCGTAAACAACATAACTACAACCGTTTTGCACTCCGCAGGAGTTTATCTTCAATTCGGCATGGTTCTCTGTTGAAAGTAACAACTTACCGGTTTTGGTGTATTGACAATCCCACATGAACCTGCCTTCAAAATGTGTCATTCAGAGCAGTACCCAACAGTACAATCATTTTAAAAGTTAGCTACTTTACTTTAGCCGAAGCGGTTCACAGCTTTTTTTTAATGTGCCGATGATATCCGAAGAGGCTAAATAAAGTATCCTAGGACTAACTGTTACTGTTACATGAGTGTGTATGACAGTAAATATAAAAAAAATGTAAATGCTATAGTTTCACAGACTGTTCTGCTGGTACACTGTAATGAGACAGACTGCTGCAGTATGTAAACCCTGTTAGGTTTACAACACAACACAAGAAGCTGCTGCTGTATTGATGAATTCAATGAAAAGTAAATTTGAGTAGAAGCATTTGTACATAAAAAAGATAGAGTACAGTCTGTACTCATGTCTCTGTTTCCTCATTGCAGCAACTGAAACAGCAAAGAGATAAACTGAGGCAGTATCAGAAGAGGATCAACCTGCAGCTGGAGAAGGAGAGACTTTTAGCCAAACAGCTGCTGAAAGATGGCAAAAAAGAGTGAGTATAGCTCCAGTGTGGTGAAGGTGGGACAACAGAGGGAAGGCTCACTCATAAATAAAGGTGTTGTTTAAAGCTAAGAAATCATGTTGTGTCCTTTACAGATGTATCATCACAGCTGTCACCCACATAAGACAACATTGTTTATGGAAATTGAATTCCTTCTTCCAATTAGAAACTTAATAAACACCCAGGAGCCAAAATCACATCCAAAAGATGATCTTTGAAGTTTTTTTTTACTTTTAAGATGACAATAGCAAGAGATGAACAGGCTGGATTATTCAAATCAAAATGCTGAAATAATTATTTGATTCTGATGAGCTCATCGTCATAAAACCGAAATCTAGTTTTGTTGTTTGGTATTGAATGGGTGATTGTCTCCATGTACAGCTTTGAACTAACCGCCTTTTTCTAATGAATGGGTTTTACAGGTTAACTGTCTAATACAGTAGACAGTAGTATTTGTTTTAAGCAAATCATTTATTGTATTCTATCATTCGTAGTCTCAGCTTCATTGTGAATGAACTGCTCATTGTTCTCTTATTTAGAGTGATTCTAATTTTTAATGTTGATTGGATCCAAATAGGAAAGCACTCCTCTTGCTGAAAAAGAAGCGCTACCAAGACCAACTTCTAGACAAGACAGAGAACCAGATAAGCAACTTGGAGCGTATGGTGAGTGATCTGAGGACTGCACTGACACATGGCGTGTAGCAGCCGCTCTGAAGTGAAACTGAAAGTGTCTCTCCTTCCTGCTTATTTCAGGTTCAAGACCTGGAGTTTGCCCAGATTGAGAGGAAAGTTATTGATGGGTTGAAGGTTGGAAATGAATGTCTGAAAAAGATGCACGAGGTATACATAGATACATGATACAAAGTGTCATTTAATCAAAGATGTAATCTTATGTCTGATGCATCGTGTCTTCTACCTGTATCACTGGTTATCAGTGGGCTCTGGTTGACTGTTCTTCTCACATTAGGTGATGTCCATTGAAGAAGTAGAACGGATCATGGATGAAACTCAAGATGCCATTGAGTACCAAAGGGTAAATCCCTCATTAATGTCACGTTTACAGGGCAATTTATATCTTTACCCTCAATTTACTTTAAGGATAATCTGATATTGGGAAACTGATGATAATAATATATTGATGATATATGATACTGAGTTTGTTAGATAATTAACGATAATGTTCAGTCCCTGATAAATGAAGTTGAAGTCACTGTTTAGAGGTGTTAACAAATGAATTTCATGCTGCAGATTCTCTCTTAAATAAAAAAAAAAAGTCTAGGATTCAATTCCACAAAACATGCACACGTCAAAAGAGCTGAAGTCCTCGCTTTTTGTTATTAACTGAAAGCTTTTTGTCCTTCTACAGCAAATAGACGACATGCTGGCTGGCTCTTTATCACAAGAAGATGAAGATGCTGTACTGGCTGAGCTGGAGGCCATTACTCAGGTTAGTCTCATCAGTATCACAGTGTGTATGTCGACACTTGTGTATTTTAGGTTTGACTTGGAAATTCAGACCTTATGAAATGGTGTATGTGTGTATGTGATGACAGCAGGGGCTCAGAGGATCCATAGCAGCGCTCGATCTTAAATCTAAATCTGTTTTATAAACAGGGAGACGTGGAGCTTCCTGAGGTTCCTTCAGACAAGCTGCCAGAAGTTCCAGAGGCCACAGAGGACAAGCCAGGTTTGTTCTCTCACACTCTCTGACACTGGCTGTGACACAACACAACACCAGTCAATCTTGTTTGTGTTGTCCTGATCTTGTGTGCGTGCTGCCATTGTCATTTGTATAGGATATTCCAACTGGCTGCCTTTTAGCATTTTTGTTCTTTCTCCTGGTTTTATCTAACTTTCCTCCTCAGGGAAAACAAACCAAATTATGCTGGATGTCACAATTACCTCAAGATTTAGCAGCAGATTTAAATAGACATTTAAATGGTTATTTGTGGTTGAAAAGAAAAATATTATATAAAGAAAAAATTAGATTAGCTGGTTGTGAGACAAGAATGTTCAACTACCACACTGCAGGCAACACCTCATCATGTTTGATCACGTTCCTCCTTTGCAGGGAAATATTTTTGCCAGAATTTTATTTTTGACTTAATAATGAATATGTAGTATTGTACTGTATCTTTATGTACATGTACAGTATTTTGTGAGTTTTATTGTGCATTATGTTGATGCGAAATAGATTAAAACTTTACCATCAAAAAATCATTTTCAGGGATCAATGAGCAGAATCATAAACCCTGTCAGGTCTTACTGGGATTCACAGATCAATCAGTTCTGTCTTTATTAAGAGGAGTATGGGTTAGCCCCATTCACTTCACTCATTCCACACAGTGCTTACAGTCCTGGAGGTCCCACTGAAAATCAGTCCTCATCTTTGAAGTCTGGTCTCATTTAACCAAAACCTGCTGTTTGAAAACACATCAAGTGGATTTCTGAAACATTAACCTGACAGCTTCTAGAACATGTTTAAAAACTACGCTTGATAAAGGAAAGCAGCTCAGAAAACAATGACACGCTTTTAACGAGGGGAATTTTAAAAAAGTAATTGTGTGGAGGAAATATGTAATGTTAGTTTATCAGGTCAGTTTTGGTTTGTGAGGAAAGATGGAGCCTCACAATTGGGAATTTATCAGATGAACAGCTGCAAGAGCATCGGCTCTGATCACTGTTTAACACAGCAGCTCAGCGCTGTTTGCCTGCTCTCTGTTTCTACGCAACACAACGAATTCTTAATTCTCTGAATTCATGATTCGACAGGATGAATATCACTGTGTATCTGCATCGATAAGATTGAGTTTGCAGTTACAGCTTCATGTTAACATGCAGTTTGGGTACTGTAAGACAGAGTTGTGCATTTCCTGTTTCTTAGCAAATTCCCAAGTGTTATAATTCAAGGATTGAAACACCACCCTGCTACCTTTTTATAAGCCGCTTTATAATCTGCTTTTGTTGCAGAGAGGGAACGCCCCAGAAAGAAACCAGAGCGAGAGCTGCTCGCTGCTTAAGAACATGACTGACCTCGGCTGCTGGTCCTCCTCCACAACACTCGAGTCCCACCACGAGAACCAACGACCACACGTTTTGCTGCGGACCTCTCTCCTCCTCGAGGTCTGTGATAAAGTGACAGCAGCCTCTTTCAGATACTGAGCTTCCTCCATATCGTCCAGTCACTGTTTGTCCTCGTCTGCTGCAGGCTGACACATGAAGGCAGTCAGGACTGGTCCACCGCTGCAACCTTCAAGAAAAATGCTGATTTGAACCATGAAGACCTGTGAGATTTAGATAACTGTGCCTGACCTTTGTTTTTTTTTGTTTTCTTTTTCTATGTTCACCACTAAATCATTTTATATACACTGACTTAACTTAACTGCATGTATATGTCACGCATTGTAATTCATCATATGGTCTCTGGCTATATCTTCTGGGTGGGGTTAACAGCTTACAGCCTTAGAATTCACTCAAATCACAAAGAGACATATTTGCTCACTTACATCTAGTTTTACTTTGGTTTTATCTCCCTGCCTCCTCCTCAGTACAGTGGAGCTGAGTGGAAGGAATGAAGGAACCTTAAAATGACATTTTAAAAACATAGCAGCAACATCTCTTTCAAGAAACAATGTCCCTGTTACTCTAACTAATCCACAGACCTCACTGTCAGCATTTTTCACTGGGACACTTTCTACTGAAGAAATATGGTTTGAAATCCAACTGAAATGAAATAGCTTTTTCTAGCATACATATCTGCTCTGTGTTCTCCCATGAGGAAAAAAAAAAATCAGAAACCAAAAGTGAGACATTTATATTTAATATGTCTGTTGGTTTCATGCATTAACTCACCAGAATAATGTGAGTTCTTTGTCTATAAAGATGGTTAAAGTTCCCAAAGTCTTTTTGTTCCTTTTTGATAATGAAAAAAAAAAAAAAATATATCTGCAATAAATTTTAAAAACCACTGACATCATTTTTAGCTGCAAAAAGATGATGAAAGTGTTTTCAGGTGGATTTAAAATCTGGGAAAAATAAACCCAAGGATAGAGTAATAATATGTTTTCTTGTTATTTGGGTGAACTGACGCTTTAAGGCAGGCAAGGATGCAGACATAACCTGTGCTCTGTAAAGTTTGCCATTGGTCTTGTCTGTCTCAGCCGCCCAGCTGGCGAGCTTTGCCTTCACACGAGTTATTTGACCCACCTTGGAATTGTTTCTCAAGTACTGAAACATTTGCATAAGCATCTGTTTCATAGAATATTCTCCCAGTCTGACCCCTTTTCAAGCAGCTTAACTAATCTAATTTTGTGCTCCCCTTGTGGATTAGTTCAGTGTCAGTGGAGAAAGGGCTAATCATATCGTGTGTGGGTTTACCTCTGAAGCCCAGACAACAGTCGTTAATCTCTTCAAGGTAATAACTTGACGCAACCTGGATCTTTACCCACCGAGTATTATCAGCGCAGGAGCCTGTAATTATTTTAATGTGCATATCACGCTCAGATTTGCTTGTGTAGATCTGTGTTAAACTACAGCAAGAATGATGGCCTACATTCACAAGGCTTAAGCTTGTGTATCTTTGAAGATCCATCTAACTAATCTGTAAATCAGTTAATCTCGCTGACAGAAAACACAGATGACTAATGCTGTCGTCATTTCATCAGTGCTGCATCAAAGTCATCATCTTAAAATTGGTTTGGAAATTGTACCTCTCTCTGCACATTCTTTTTACAATAAAATTATGTGTTTTTTTTTAATTGTCATAACCTGTGTTGTGTCACTGCAGGTCGCAATTCAAAATGGTATTCTTCCAGGTTTGAACACAAGGTGGCAGCAAGCGACAAATTGTCTCTGGAGTGTTGCAGAGAGCAGTTTGAGTGGGTACTAATACTATATGGACATCACCTGTGTACAAAATTTTAGTCAGGGCCTGTCACCCCACACTTTTTACAAAATCATGGGTGAAAGCTGGATTTTATTTACATATGATGATGTCAGAAGGTTAAATTTAGAAAAGATACCAAATGAAACACTTTCTCTGCTTTTCTTTTTACTTGTTTTTCTAGCATTTCTGTCTCACATGACCTTGCTTTGCACTCGTCACTTCGATTATAAACTTGATCTAAGAATTAAGAGCTGTTTCTACAGGACAAAAACATCAGCCAGCCCTTCACAAATAAAAGGACATTGTATATTTCTGAATATAGCTTTGAAGTATTTTCATCAAACAAAGCCTGAATATTGACGTTCTATCATTTAGGCCTTTTGTGAGCCTGAAATAGCCTGAATTTCTCTTTTGTCGAGTTACTCAGATCCACTTCACAGGGATGTACTCTTTTTGAATGGACTGGCTCCGTTCTACAGCTGACTGTGCACTACAAGCCTATCGGTGCTGTGTGGGAGTGGGCGACGCACAGAGTGGAACTTGCATGTCAGAGCGCCGCGCTGATGAATCACAGACGTGGATCTGAAACGGAGAGAAAAAGCCTGAGAGGCCGATGGTGAGTAGGATGGACATGAAGGGTGAGATCAAATGCTGCTGAATGGACGCTTAAGGTACGTAGGTGTGTGTGTGTCCTGCCCACCTCAGTCTTGCCTACTTCACTACACCTCCACTGGGTACTGAATATACACACAGGCAGAACTTTTTTTTTTTTTTTTTTTTACGTCTTTAGAGTACAGCTTCGGACCCCTGTTGCACGCCAAGGCCCCATTCAAGTAACTTAAAGGAATAGTCTGACATTTTGTTGACACCATTCTAATGTTTGTGCAATAAAATATGATGCTACAGCCAGAAGCCAGTTAATTTGGTTTATCATAATGACTAGAACAGTTTTCATTTTGAGGTAAGTCTTAATTTATTTGAGAGAAGTTCAAGTCTCAAGTCTTCTTCTCAAGTTCTTTGGTATCAGTTTGAGGAATGCTACAAGTCTTCATAAGTAAAAGGCCAGTCTGTTGAAAGTCTCTCAGGCCTCTTAATGCTGACCTTAAAGATGACTATGTTAATTGTATTTCCTATATAACAGACCGAATCCTTTTATTAGACAAACCTAATAATTACATTCAAGGTGTGCAACTGTTGCTGGACTATACCAGGTCAAAACCTGAGACTTTCTAGTGTCATGTCAAGTCTGAAGCCATCAGAGTATGTACTTTAGGCCCAGTCTGTCTACACCTCTGATTATTATTTGAGCGAACCACGATTAACAATTGTTATCTGAATTCATTTTCGTACAATTATACTTCAAGATGGAGTGGCAGTCAGCAAACATAATGGAAGTCTACTTTCAATTATGGAAACTAATTGTGGGGATTGAACACTCACAGAGAAGTAAATTGATGGGCTCGCTGACAGCAGGAACATTGCTGTTTGACCAAACATGCCTGATTGATTTTCACTAACTGTCGGCGGTTTGGTCTCTTTGGAATCTACTTTAATCAGATGTGACAATCAAAACAACATCAGTCTGTTCTAGTAGTGAGCCGAGGTTCCACTTTATTATCATGGCAACCCCTGAAATAGCTCATCTGTTTTATCTCTACTTAAAAAATGTTGCTGAATATGAAAGGCGTGACTGTGCTCTTTCACACTGGTCTCCTGTTATCTTCTGCTTTGTCTCCTTTTCATAAATCCCCATTCAAAAGCCTTCAGATCGTGATTTGCTAAGATGTGTGGGATTCCCCAACCCACCACCATACAAGGCTTTGAAATCCAAGGAAATGTGGCTCCATCCCACTCATACCAACCAGAGCCCACTGAGCCCAAATCAGTGGAGCCACACAAAAATAGAACAAATAAATCAACAACAGATAAACCTTTATCTCTGGGTTTATTACATGTTGCACTGTCAAAAATAACACCCCTATGGATGGATAATATCTCAGCCGCAGGTTTTATAGCAGTAGGAAATATAACTAAATATAAAGCCTAACGCCAACTGATCACAGACACAGTACTATAGGAATATCATAGGAATATGATAAAAATGTCACAGTGATCTGAGGTTCAGGTGGATATGATCATACTGAATAAATGGGTAGAGACTGTTCCAGATCCTGTATAGTCAGGTCTTCTGAATGGTTGTAGCAGAGGCGGCGGCGTGGGCAGCGTGTGACACAGCGGAGGAGGCGTGGTTTGTTTAAATGCTATGCTGCATTCAGGGAGTCACTGTAAAGCGCCAAGATCCCAGTTTCCCTATTTTCCAATGCTTTTGATTAGGTTTAGTTATGGTCTATTGAAAATAATAATACAGTGATGGTGACTCGTCGAGAAACAGGAAGAACAGTGGTTTTATATTTTAATGAAATAGGGGGAAATGAAAAGAAAATCCGTGATCAATGATAATTAATCCCATCCATCTGACTCGTAGCCAGTGAAAATTTCCACCGTAGGGTAATGCCAAAAGAATAATCTCTCCTCAGAAGGCGTGAATGTGACAGGTGCATCTGAGAGCAGCACAACCTGATTAAAAATGAAAACCAAAATCCTGCTCACTGTCTCACTTACTGTATATTTATTTATTTATGGCATCCAGGGCCTAGCTGGTACCTGATGAATGCTGTAACAAAATATCATAAATAAGCAGTGAGTGACACAGGTGCGCAGGTGAAAAGAGAGATCGCCTTTAAAATTCTGTTCAGTTATGACATTTCTGATTTTCACCTAAAGGCAGCAGAACAAATCAAGCTTTCAGGTGTGCAGTCATGTGCCGTGGAGTTCCAAACAGAACAGTTTGCAGGTT
This sequence comes from Lates calcarifer, assembly GCF_001640805.2. Taxonomy (NCBI): domain Eukaryota; kingdom Metazoa; phylum Chordata; class Actinopteri; family Centropomidae; genus Lates; species Lates calcarifer. The sequence goes on along the minus strand of NC_066855.1, from coordinate 17,199,956 downwards.
TGTCATTGTAATCATACACAGCACCCACTAATTAGAACTCACTAGAGGGAGGAACTCATCAACCCGGACAAGCAGGCACCTGCATGCGGCTCCATAAACCCAAGGCCCTCCGCAGGCTCCATTCTTTCTGACAACTGGTTTGTGGAAATATGCACCATTAAAGCAGACCATCAACCAACACGACTGGGAACTTAAGTTGGATCCTCATCTGAGTTCCTTTAAGGTTAATTTGGTCGTGTCATCAGCAAATAATTAACTCCCTTGGCCAAAATGAAGAACTCTGTTTCAGAGCTGTCTTTCTTTAGGGATTAAGCTCTAGTGAAAAAAAACACTAAACACATTACTGGATTTCTTTACCTTAAATGGTCAGTTTAGTTACTCATTAAGATTACCGTTGCTTATTCGGGTCTTTTTCACTGTACAGACCATTAGAACAACTTGTCCTATTCTGAAATCAGGATGTTAAACTGCAGATCAGGTCGTAATTCCTTCATTTCCCGCCGTCCTTGAAGGCAGCACCGCCCATCTTCGAGTGAGTCCGCCTCTGCGCTCCAACCAGGAGGCAGCGACTGACTGACTGGCTGCGTGGGGAGCCGGTGTGGGCGCAGCGGAGGACTTTCCTATATAAACCGGGATCCCACGGCCAGACGAGCTCGTCTCTTCTCAGTCAGCGACAGACAGGAGCCGCAGTTCTCCCCCCTCCTCTTTCTCCTCCGCGAACAACCGCTGTTTCTCTCCTCCAGTCACAGTTAAGAAAATCATCTCAACCTCAACCTCCCCCCCCCCAAGGGAAATTTTAGTCTATGGTTCTGACTGACGCTCCAACAAGGATGTCCCGGACCGACGAGGTGCACCGTATAACGGAGAATGTGTACAAGGTAAGACGGGGTTTGTTTGGTTGGTAGTTTGATTCCCTGCTTGCTGACCGCGCGCGCTCTCCTGCCGCGGACGGACACCTGCTGCACCGGAGGGCGATGATAAAAGGACACACCGCGGCTAACTTTGACTCAGTTGACCTGACTGGTGTCCCAGCCTGTGGCTCGCCACTTTGCTAACACCCCTGCCTGTTTCTTTACGCTATGACACGATTAGATGATAAAGAAGTGATCTCCAGTCACCAAGGGAAACAGGGAAAGCGTTCATTCGTGATAACTTCGGCTGCTTGGTAGTGGCTGTAGCTCATGAAGACTGATTGTAAAGCTGATTATTTTCAGCAAAGGTGAATCGATGTATTATTTCGCCGAAAAATGTCAAAAAATGTTAACAAATAGCTAAATGTCAGAGCCGTAAGTGATGACTTTCCTCAGTTTGACTAACTGTATGTAACTTAGTTACAGCGATAAAATGAGGAGGCAGAGTGCGTTTATCAGTTAACTGACCTGTGATCGATTAACCGGCTGAGTGTATGGACAGCTCGCAGTGGGAGTGCAGCCTCTGTCCCCGCTTATTAGTCTGTATCAGAAACACAAACCTGCGACCAAACCTCCAACCTGACAGCTGGCCTCAGGGCACTTCAGTTTAAGTTGCTCGACACATTGCAGAGAGGAGGCTGTCACCACCAGAGGGAAATCCTGCTGTGTGCCAGACATTACCTGCATGAGTGAAAGCAGATAATTAATGTATGCAGATTGAACATCCCAAAATTAGTTTTCCCTGGACCCAACAATCTTCTTTGTTGTTGGCAGTTTCTTTATGTAGATTTCTTTTGCTGTCTGTGCTGTAGATGAATTGAAAGGAGGAACCTGTTGACTACATGACTGCATTTGTGAAAATGAACTGTGACCTTTCAGTCCGCACGGTGCAGCGGCAAGAAACCTCAAGGTCCCTTGGCCCCAAATTGGCAGTGAAATTGGAGCACCAATCTGAGATGCTAGGGCAAGTTCAAGAGCACAGTCACAGTTAGATGATTCAGGACGCCCTCTCTAAGAAAGAGAGAAGAAAACACATACAGCAGTTGCTTAACGTCAGAGATATTCTTGGGAAATCTCTGCACTGACTGAATGGACCACCCTGCGCTCATTGAAACATGAGAGGCAAAAGGTGACAAACGCTCAGGCCCTCCATTGTTATTCCCACAACAAAGCTCCTCTTCAGCAGAGGCCCGGTGGGGGGCGGCAGCAGCAGCGGCTGTGGTGGTGGAGAGGTGTTACTCCTCAGTTCCACTTGCACTCAGGGCAGCGCGCCAGGCGAGGTAGATTTCAACAACGGCAGGGCGACAAGGGTTTTCCTTTTTATAGTGAGGAAACCTGTCACTGCTCCACACGCCTCCGCAAAAATGCTTGGAGAGAGCCAGAGCGCCTAAAGGCTTCTTTGTGCTGGAGAGGTGTTGGTCGACGCAGGAGGAGAAGAACGTGTGTTGCTTACCCATGCCAAAGATGTATTTGAGGTCAGGTCAAGGAGAGTTCATGGTTTCCGTTTGTGACTGAGGCAAGATGGTGTAACATGACATGAGAGTTTCAAGAAAATGATAGGAGTCAGTGCAGATTGTGGCCAGCTGCCAGCCTTAAGCTACATGAAAAGACACACACACACACACACACACACACACACACTCCCTCTCGCCTTAATGAGGGATCAGTGGTGCACAAGGAGTAGGTACCTGATGTAACCTGCAGGAGGTTTCTTAGGACTGTTAATAGCTGGGGCAGTATAGAGAACCACAGAGTGGAGGAGGTGGAGGAAGATGATGAGGGAGGAGAGAAAGATGGTCTAATGTGAACGAATGCTGTTCTGTGATGCATATGGAGGAGGGTTTTCTATGGAAAGTAGTGATAACTCAGTAAGTTGATTGACAGATAATAGTTATCATAATTGAATGATTGTAAGTGAATTATCAAGAAATGACAAAAATAGTCTGGTTCCAGCTTCTCTGGCAACTTGTGATGGACGTTTTTCACTATTTTCTGACATTTCCCAGACCAAGGGATTACTTGGAAAAAATAAATGACTGTTTAATCACTAAAAAGAAAAACATTAGTTGCAGCCTCAATAATACCACAATAAAGTGTCAGGCAGAAATTACTCAGAGAGCACAAACCCCTGCTAAGGCTGCTCTGTCCATTTTTGACTTTTAAATCTGCATTAAGCATAGATCCAAATCTGCATCAAAATACACAAATTGTCATGATCATTGGCTGAGATTTGACGTAAGTTTTGGATACCTATATAGCTAAATCCTGCAGTGTCAGGGTTTTTTTTTTTAATTTTTTTTTTTTTTTTTTTTTTTTTTTAATTTTTTGTCAGTTGGTGACCAGTTATTGAAAGGTTTTAGCTTATGGTCAATTTAAAAAAAAAAAGTACATTTTTTTTGGCCTCATCAAGTACTTTTGTACCAAATCTGGTGAAAACTGGATGAAACCAAAAGCTTGTTAAGCATAAATCCTGTAGCTGGTACACTGAAATATACAGTTGTGAGTTAAAACATTAATTGTGGTGTCTGTGTGATGGTGGATTCATATGTACTGACTGGAGAAAAATAATCTGGACTTCTTCATGGGAATACTTGAAAATGGTAGCCTAAAGCTAGAACATGAAGGTTCGTTAGCAGTGATTTTACATTTTTAATTATTCTCCACAGCAAGCTACAAGTACAGGCATGAACAGATACTTGCTTGGAGACTGTGATGGAATCATATCCATGTGTTTCTGCTTGAACTGTGTAGACAGAGCATGAGGACCATTTCCTGGATAAACAGTGATTTGGTTTTAAAGCAGCTCCGCATGTTGTTTGTTTTCTTTGTTTGTTAGACTATTAGCTGCCAGAATAAAATAACTCATACTCAACAGTAGAGGACTAAAGCCTTAACCTCTCTGCCCTGCTGCTGAAACAAGATTTTTGTAATTTTTGGATGACTCACACTGGCGGATGCATGTGTGTGTGTGTGTGTGTGGGCAGTGTCTCACGACTGTGCGTGCGTGTGCGTGTGTGTTTTGCCTGTTTGTCAGCACCCATAGTGTACTGTAGAGTGGCTGGCACTGTATCTGGCTCTGTAATAATGCGCAATCTCACACCAGAACATGCAAATTACGAAGGGAATTCACCAGTCGGTGTGGACCAAAACGTCCCTCCAGATTCAGTTCATCGGGGTTTCAGATGCTGAATGGAGATGAGTTTGTTACCCACTGACAATGTGGGTAAACCATGTTTCCTCAGGTTGTTGTGGTTGCTGAACAAACACCATCTGTATGTTTGTTCAAGGGTGTATTCAGCCAAGCATTGTAATCCCAACAGTGCTGTAAGCTCAGTTTGTTGAATGAATCTCAAGTGTTGGGGCGAGGTTGGTTTTAGATTGTTTGATGGTGGGAGTGGATTATAGAGGAATTCCATGGTCAATTGATTAATTTTAGAGCTTTCTTTGTACTGTGTATGTGTTTGTGCATCTGCACACACACATTCAGCTATTTTGTGCCACTTATCTATGTCCCAGTCTTTCTATCCATCACGTCCTCCATCACATGCTTTGAGGCCAGATGGGCTGTAGGTGTGGTTGACATTGATAAAATCATCGATTTATGTGTATGTCAATTTATGTTGTGATAACAATGTAATACAAAACACTACAAAATCATTACAAAATCCCTGCAAATCCACCAATGCTATAAAATAGTCCTGTTCATTGATTTGCAGAATGGACCCATTATTGATTAGTTTCAACAACAGTTTTGATAACTGATTGATTGTTAATCATTCATCATAGTTTGCTGGTTTTAGCTTCTCAAATGTGAGGTGTGATGTTTTACATTTGCTGAAGAAAAAGAAATGGACATAATTTTGAGGAGAAAGGGATAGAAGGTACACGGATCAGCCATAACATTATGACCACTGGTGGGTGAGGTGAATAACATCAATCGTCTCCTTATAACACAATGTTCTGCCGAGGAACCTTTGGTCCTGACATTCATTTGGATGTTACTTTGTCACGTACCACCCACCTAAATATTGTCACAAACCAACAACACTCCCCAATGTCAGGGGCCTCCCCCAGCAGGATAATGTTCCCACCACACCACAATCAGATTGGAATCTGGGGAGTCTGGAGGCCAGGTCAACAGCTTTGGCTCTTTGCCGCGTTCCTCAAGACATTTCTGAGCAGTTTTTATGGTGTGGTGGGAACATTATCCTGCTGGGGGAGGCCCCTGACATTGGGGAGTGTTGTTGCCATTGGAGGGGTGTGTGTTTGGTTTGTGACAATATTTAGGTGGGTGGTACATAACAAAGTAAATGTCCAAATGAATGTCAGGACCAAAGGTTCCTCAGCAGAACATTGTGTTATAACGAGATGATTGATGTTATTCACTTCATCCACCAGTGGTCATAATGTTACTAATCGTTGTGTGTATATATAACTTGAGAGCTTCTCCTTCAGGCTCAGCTTCTTCTCTGGGTGGTAGTGATTTCATGTTTCTCTAGGACATTCAGTTCATGTTAGAAAGCATCACCCTCCCTTACTATTGTGTAAGTTGTTATTGACAGAAGCTGTCATTTTAAGTGTCTCTGCCGCATTATAAAAGGTGAACAGTATCAGTCTCTTCTTAACGTGATAGGAATGCTGTGTTAGTTTTTGCATTGCCCGACTGTCACCAGGGAGCGTCCTCAAGTGATTGGAGCCATAAATCCTTCCGTAAATATTGTCATACTTTCAAGTCCAACCTCCAGAAAACACGAGGCTATGATAGTGCTCATATGAAGCCAAAACTATTTGTTCTCCAAGGAGGGATTTTTGTCCAATGTGTGTGTGTGTGTGTGTGTGTGTGTGTGTGTGTGTGTGTGTGGGGGGGGGGGGCTGTGAGTAATGCTACTGAACACTTTATCCCCACAGTCGCACAAGTACAATCTGTTCACATTTTTTTCCCCCTCTAGAGCCTTTTCATTTCTTAGACCAATGAACAAAAAAACTGAGAATTTCAGTCAGTAGTTGTGGTTTTCTTCTCAAACGTACACCAGCACAGGGATTATATAGTTTTGTATACTATATACAATGACCACAGCCAGTACTTCATAAAATGTCATTGGACTGTGATCTAGTATGCTGCCTTATTAGAGCTATCACCTGTTGGTTGTGTGCTCCTGGGCTCATAAGCAGACAGCTGCTGTTGCAGGCAGAGCTCTGCAGGTGAGAGGCAGGGCATCTGTTGTGGAAGAGGAAGTGCAGCAGTTGATGGGCAGGGGATAGGAGCGGCTCTTGGCAGAGCTCTCCCCCTGTATGTTTCCCCTCCCTCTTTCACACTAAGAAAAGATGCTCTGATGTCATCTGCAGCCTCGGTACTGATCAGGCACATCGAGCTGCTCCGGCACCTTTGTTCGTGTTTGAGGTCATTTAATGGTGAAACCAAGCCTCCAGGCTCTGTGCTCATGTGGAAAGAAACATATTGAATTCAAATGCTCCGCTAAGGCAGGATTTCTGCAGTGTGATTGTTTCAAACCAGTGATTTTTCTTCTCTGATTAGTCACACTGCTTTCACCTCTATTGTCTCTGTTCTGAGCTACATCACTGGCTTTGTGCTTCTGTCCCCTGCAGAATACTCTGCCTCCTCAAGCTTCAGGCTTTGTTCTAGCTTTATGCCTTGTTACTGATCTTTGAGCAGCAGCAGCAGCAGCAGCAGCAGCATTTGCAACGTCACTGTGACGCCGTCTGTCAGTGTTGTGGGGTATGGTTGTGTTACGTAAGAGGCAAACAGTGCAGGCAGGTACAAGGAGTACAGCGTTGCAGTTAATCCTGCATTAAGCATTATTTCTGATAGTGTTTAATTACCTGACTTGTATCATTGATCCCATTGAAAATAATCATCAACTCTGCAGCTCCTCTCAGATTTTAGTCTCTTTTAGCTCACAGGTGCAGTTGAGTCTAGTGTCTCTCATTTCCTGGAAATCACAGGTGTAATCAAGTTTGTTGTATTGAGGTGGTGCTTTGGAGACTGCATTTTCAATGAGCTCTAATCAATTTGTTTTTAATTACACATAAATTGTTGTAAACTGTAATAGATTTAACTAACTAGGCAGTTAGCTGGTTTAACATGTGACGTGTTATGGCTGCACTGCTGACAGTCAGAAGGCAGTTTTTTTTTTTCATCTCTGTGATGTGGTGGACCTGTCTGTCCAACAGAGGCTCAGAGTTGTGAGTTTACGGAGAAGATCTTTCTCTGTCATTGCAGTGTTTTAGATGGCTCGGAGGAAATGTGCATTACTATTTTGTGCATTTTTGGCCAGTTATCTGTGGGAACAAGAAAAGTACACCAACAAAAAACAAAATGTACCCAGACATTTTTCCTTTCGTGTAACGGTTGAAAGATTGTTTTAGCTATACAGATTCAAAGTTTAAGACTTTCTGAGTTAGCATCCTCTGAATAGCTTATCTTTACATCACTCTTTACATACGAGTTGGATATTTGTCTTCATTCATCCAGAAGGCAGCAGCTCAGTGCAGGTGAAGAGTATATGGAGATATTCTTTATTATTTAGATTGTACCAACTGCTCTGTTATGACACAGCTTTCACAGCTATCATACAACATAACTGTTGGTATCTGCTGCGTGTGTGCAGTACGTCAGCAGCCTTTAGCACATCGGTAAGTTATCTAACTTGAGCTGGAGGGAGGTCGGGGAGGAGAGGTAGAGGCTGGCAGGGAGCAGGAGGTTGGCAGAGGATGAAAGGAAAGTTACTGGGATGGAGACAGAGAAGACGGAGAGGATGGAACAGAATAAATGGAAGTGGAATGATGAGACGAGTGTGGATCTACTGTTCTTTTCTGACTCTAATTAGACTAAAATTAAGAGGGGAAAAGGCCTGAGAGGCAAGAAAAAGCAGGAATTTTCTGCTGCAGTATGTGAGCATTTGTTTCAGGGTGTGTGTATGTGTGTGTGTCTGTGTGTATTTAATTTGAGATGTATCTCCAGAGTGACATTTAATCTAGAAATCAGAGGTCAGAAGGGGACAAGAAGGGATGACAAGGTGTGCTCAGGGGATTTCAAGTTGAAACACACCGTTATCTCACTGCTGTACTAGGCTGCATCCTTTCAGATTTCATGATGGACACACACACTCACTCTCCTGCATGTTGGGCAGCACATCGCGGCATCACGTGCATGATTCTTATTCGTATAATGTGTCTTTGCACAGGAAATGTTGCCAAAATGATTCCCGCCCTGTCATTTTTATTTATATGAAAGCCTGACCGTGCCAGTGATAGTTTGAATGAACAACCTTGCACATATAAACATATGTGTCCATGTGAACATATGTTCGTTTCACATGTATGCGTGTAAAATGAAAAACGGGTTGTGTAGACTGATTCAGATGCGTCACTCTGAGGTGATGACGATCACTTTCGCTCACATGGCGACTGCGGAGAGTCCTTCCTCCCTCCCGTCACCTCCTCGCTCTCACCTCGCCCACCACCCCATCAGCTTTCCTGTGGCATGAGCTGAACGTGAGGTGAATAAAGATGGGTTGCCCTGTCACGGGTGTGGGGGGGAATTCCAGCACTTCCATATATGGTGCCGGAAGTAGCCCCCTCCCGTCTCCCTCTAAAGCTGCATCTGTGGAATAGGGGGCGCTGACTCTGCCTCTGCTCGCCTGCACGCAGATAAGAGCTCATCTGAAAGGGAAATTGGCTGAGTTAACACACAGTCATATACACATACACACAAAGACTCTCACACATACAGAGCACTGAATTTCCATCTCCTAAGGGTGTTGAGGCAGTGCAGCTTTAGCACGGTGATTGTCACACTGACTGCAGCAGAGGCAAATAATGTCCATTCCAGGGAAACAGAATAATGAGGGACAGCACCAAAACACTAATGGATCTGATATATATATATACATCAGCTTATCACTCCCACATACAATATATGTACTGCAGTGGGGCTCTCTAATGGCTTTTTTCACATTAGCAATAATGTTCTCCACTGCTTCTTATGCACAGTGCATCTGCACATACCCTCTATATGTTTGGTTGTATATGCAATGTGTTATGGTTCGGACTGAAAAAAATTTAAAGGCATGGTAGTAAGATCTTGCTCTGGACCTAAAAAGCAATATTTATATAAATCAGTATTAGAAATATGCAGTGATTTGTTAGGAAATCAGAAGTCCTCTGCACAGCAGCATAGTTCACTCAGGAGCAGGATCAGATGTAGCACACATGCAGGGATGCATTAAGACAGACTCTCTCGTCTGTTAGACAGATATTGATGTGAAATAGAGAATCAAAACCTAAATACACCTCAGTTCAGTTTACATTAAAAACATTTCAATATACACAGTTTAAAAATAAGCATTCAATCAAATACATATAACATGACATACACAGGTTCTTTAATCCATAAGTCAGTAGTTCAGAAAGATACAACATTTTCAATTTTGTTTGTTGGTTATCTTGAAAAATAGATCCATGGAACTGCACCAAAAACTAATCAATGACTTACTTTTTACTCCCTTACTTTGCTGTTCACTTAATATACAGACAAGACCACAAACATTACCTCCTTGTTGCAATAAATAGTCATTTTTCAGTCAAATAGGCCAAGTTTTTAAAAATAAATTTCAGTATAAAATACAAAAATACTTTGTATGAATGCACAAGTGGACTATATTCTCCCTTGTTTCAAATGTTTGATGATTTCACCCCTGGAGGAGATGCTTGTAGGTATCTACACAGTGTTTCTACGCTGCCTGGAGGCATCTGCAACAACAAGCTGCTTTCAGTAATAAGCTGTGAATGAGCAAATGAGGTGAAACCCACAGCTTAATTTGACTCTAAAACACGTGACCTCAGCTTAACGTGAGAGGGAGAGAGACACTTTTTTAAAATGCACTTTCACATTCATTCTTAACATTGGGAGAATGTGGTTTCACTTTGCCTGGTTTCATTTGTGTTTAGCTTTAAATACAGCATGTCATACTTCTGCTTAGATTATATATGCATAAATTCATGAAGTAAAGACTAATGCACAGGATGTCAAGCCATCAGCAATGTCCATTCTAATCCATATGTACTGTTTGGAATGTTTTTGTCAGGGTTTGTGGGAAAACAAACACCTCTTTTTATCACAACCTTTTATCACAAGCTTCTGCTGATAACCTCACATTAGAACAAAACAGTAGGACGTGTGGAATGTGGCTTTGCTGAATTACCACTGAATAAGACGCACATTAGAAATGACACACTCACGTTTCTAAGCATATTCAGTAATAAGCTAATATTTAGACGATTACACTGTTAATTATTCAATGGCCCAAAATTACAAGTACCAAAGAGTGTTAACAACCGTATTATAAACAGAGGATGTGTGTTTGTTCAGGGCATTATTTAGTTTGATTGAAAACATCATGTGTTGATGGCAAATTGCCTCTGTACTGTATGTCAGCATGTGTGTTTTTACACCTGCTGACACTTGTACACAGCGAGATATGGGAGCATGGCGGCAGTTTATACAGAGGGGATGTCATATGCTTACACACTCACACTCAACTTGATGATAAGGGGTCACCTTCACTTGTGAGTGGTAGCCAAACACATCCCAGCACTGCACAAGCCCTCACTGTTTCCAGGGCGACCACCTAGAGTAAATGACCTTTCTCGTGTGTGTGTGTGTGTGTGTATATAATCTGGTTAACCTTCATATCCCAACCAGAGTTCACACTTCCAAACAGCAGGAGAGCAAAGGGTGAACTTTACTTACCAACACCGAACTGTTGACTCTGTGTTGATTGCAGTCATTCTCGAGCAACTGTTTTTTTTTGCAATTTATGCATCAAATCCTCTGTGTTGAGAGGTGGAAGTGACCTTACTTTTTGGTCATGTGACAGAGATGCAAAGGCAGAGAGGAAGAGCTCAGTTCAGTGTGAACAGAAAAAGGGTCATTACTGTTTTTACATGCTACAAAAACAGTTCTGAGTCCAGTCCTTTTTAAGTTGTGAGGTGGAACCATTGCGGATCGAACATGTTGTTCCACCACACCCTCTCAGACCGCTGTTGGTGAGCACTCACCACTGCTGAATGAGGGGCACCCTGCAAGTTTTTTTTTCCCGTTTTGGAGATGCTCTGGGGCATTATGATCTGGCCCTTGTCAGCGTTGCTCAGGTCACCTGTCTGTTTCTCCATCTCTCCTCAAACTCCATTCATAACTGTTCACTTACCATCTCATATATCCCGGACCTTGACATGTGCCATTGTTATGAGATAACAGACATTCTTTGCTTCATCTGCGATTGGTCATAGTGTTAAACTTGTTAATCTTTTGAATCACAAATCACCAACTCAGTGGTTCTTGGTACAAACCATTTAACAAACCTTACACACTGATTTTAGTACAGTGCCTACACTATTAATGAAAACAAAGTTTGAGGTGTCCCACCCACCTGATCAGCAGAGTACTTTCTCAGTGACCACTGTATGCTATAAATACTGATAATAGTAATGGGAATCTGTTGCCTGAGGCCAGTTGCTTCCACCTAGATATTTTTACATTTTGGTCTCCTGTCTGTCTTGTCTCCACCTGGTCTGCCCCTGTCCCTCCCTCTCTCACTGGGATTGCCAGGTCCCTTCTTGCTGGTTAATCTGTTTGGCAGTGAGCAGCACAGCAGGTTCTAATGGTGCCACATGGTTGGCTCGACTTTACAGTAATTTACGCCCCAACATGATACGAACCTGCTGCTGTTTATGTAGGCTCTGACTCACCCCACACATTCGTCTCCTGCCGCCAACGGACACACACACACACACACACTTATACGTACACACAGACTACCTTCTCTGCACCATTATGACAGAGCCAGCTAGGTCACGGTGTTCTTCATGCTGCTTGTTTTTTTACCTTTGTTCTCTCTAGTGTTTAGCTGTGTGTGTACTTAACTGTGTGGGAAGTAGCTACTGGGTAATAGGTGCACTCAAGTAGGCCCGCTTTGCTACTTTTTCTTCTGCAGTGCATATTGTGCGTTTACCTGATGGACAGGTGTTATGTATCTGTTTGTTATTTGCAGATATCACCATCATCTCTGCTGTCTTCCAACATTCTGGGAATGTTCCTAATGTGGGAATTGATTTTTATTCTTACGTATATCCTAATACACCTTAAGTTGTCATAAACACTACAGAGACACATCAGTTTATACCGTTTTTATGCCTGCCCTTGTTCCATTATTAATAGCTTGTATAACCTCTGGCTCAGTTCCACATCACTCATCTGTCATGGGACAACATGTCCATGCGCTGCCATGTTGCTCTGATGGATCTATTAACCTTGGTGCTGAGGGCTAGCTGCTACCTATTCAATCTCCCTCTCCTCGCATCAGCCATCTGTTATAGCCACAGTGGCAAGTAAAATACAGGTGGATTTCAGCTGTGTTGTTGGGAAATGTGTCTGTCTTTGGTGACCATGCATTGCAGAGTGGAAAGTAAAACTAATGTGTTGTTTCTCTGAGGGTAAACTGAAACGCAGGGAGGATAAGAACGCGCTTATCACACCTCTCAATCAAATCTTAGCAAGATTACTTGTAAATGAAGGTGCCCTGGCTCCCAGCGTAGCTGCGGCTAGTTGTGTTTACTACACACAAATTCTCCTTCCAGCTACAGTAGCATCACTTAGTAAAAAAAAAAAAAAATTAACACTGTTAACAATTCCAGTTGAATTGAGATGGAAAAACCAGAAACAATAGAATTAGCAAAATCACAATTATCTCTCATTTCTCTCATTTGTAGAGGTGTGTCGCTGCAAGAAGGTTAGAACACAACCTCACCAGAAAAAAGATGCTTCTGACGAGCAACATTATGTGGTGGGAAATGATTATTGTTCTCTGTCAGAAGTAAAGCCTGAAGTGACATGACATTTTCAAAAGGTAGAAATTTTGGGTGGATGATTGGGTGTACAAAGCTTGTGATTATGATGCAGGAATCTGCGACCCCATACCAACTGCTGAAGCTGGAATATTGCTATGTTTTCCTGATTGTTACCAAGATATTTATTAAGATATTTATTATTTTATTTGCCCCAACCATGACCAACACTTAACCATAAAACTGGCAGATCAGAAAATGCAGTTTTGGACTTGTCATATGGGTCCCAGATAACCACATGATGGACCCATACTTTGTTGTTGGGGTATGAAGGCCTGTTAGCGTGGCTCCCTGTCAAACCTCAGAGGATAAAAACGGATTAAGTGTCGCTCACAAACTGCCTGTACAGAAGAATAAAAACAATCAAAGGCCCAAATCCACATCTCCCCTGCAGAAACTGATGCTACATGGCAGCCAGTTGTGCCTGCCAGCACAGTGCGCTGTGAACAACAGCACACACAGATGAACACACATGAGCATTAAACAGACACAAACAGAATTCTATTCCAGAGTTATGCTTATACACACACACACACACACACACACACACACACACAAACACAAACACGCACAGTTTGTTACACTCAGATGCTTCCACTATTAACATCTGCCTCGCTGATCAGCTGAACCATCCTTTGGTGAGACATGGAGAAGCTTGTTTTCTTTTCTGCGTGAGGATAAATATTTCAGGTGCTGGCCAGACCCAGACCAACAACATGTCAGTTTGAGATGGATTGTACTTCCCTACAGTCCTGTGTGTGTGTGTGTGTGGTGTGTGTGTCGTGTCTGTGTCTGTCTGTCTGTGTCTGTGTGAGATGCATGCATGTGGATGTGCTTCCAGCCCTCCATGTTACCTGAAAGGCTGCAGTAAGACTGGCCTCGTGTTTGGCATTTTAGCTCAATAAATGACTTAACTGACCAGATCAATTAAATGAACTGATTAATCATTTTAGCTTGGGTTTGACTAGTTACATCAATAATTGGCAAAATAGGTGATTTAAGAGGCACAGTTTCTTTTTAAAGATCCTAAATGTGATTGAAGTTCTTTAAGTGTGCACTTCCTCAAACACGTCATGATCTTACTTTATCTATATGAAGATCACATTTAAACTATTTTGTCGCCACACTTCCCTCAAAAGGTTAATTGCACTTTGGTCTTATATCATCTAGTTATTTGTATAATATCTTGCCTGTGGGATCAGTGATATGCTTCACGGCAGATTTCAAAGGACTCTGTGATTAGCTCCACCGTGACATTTGATTTGCTCCCGAGCAGAGCCAGGACATTAAAAAAAACGCTGCCTCAGTGACACTGAAGCTGCATAATGGAATGTTAAAAACACTGTATCATCATCTGTGGATGGAATCAGACTGAGATCAGTAAACAGAAGTCGCAGAGTGTCTGTATCTTTGTATCTGGATGACTGTTTCAACAAAGCAGAAGATAATGTCCGGCTTGTTTTTCTTCCGGTATTTGGCTTTCAGATAACATTCAGTGGTGTTTGTCTGAGATGAAGCACATTCATGAAAGCGTTTCCCGAACCCTGCAACGTGATAAGACAATCCGTGTATTGTCATCAAGTTTTGGCATATAATTGGCGAGGGCGATTAGCGAGTCAATTAAAACACATGACCGAAGCACACGGGCAAAGTGAGACAAAGAGGCGTTTGCTCGTTAATCCCTCTCATTTCCCATGCACTCAGTCAAATATGGTCTTTCATTCAGTGGAATGCTAATCAGCCTCAGTCCCCTGCAACTGAAGGAACAAGCACAACTGATTGAGTGTGGATTAAACCAGGACCGGCCAAGTTAATGATCCTATTAAATTATCCCCTAAACCGTATGAGCACATTGTGACGTGGGGGGAAAACTCATGAATTGGTTCAGCATCAGCATGTGCAGGGCTGCGCTGATGGTGATTGACAGGTGGAGCCTGTTTCCACGTTCAGGCTTCACTCTGGACATTATTCACAGCTGTAATGTGGTCTATATGTGTGAAGGGCAGAGTTATGTAACTCCAGCACCAAATGTACGAAGGTGAAAACACATTGGTGCTGTTTGTGGCTAACTAGCTCTCCTCAAGAAAATGAATAACTAGTGCCCAAATTGTTGAACTAGTCCATTAAATGTTAAAACACACTGAGCTGCATTAGAAAATCTGAAGTATGAAAGTAAAGGAAATGGCAGCAGCAAAGAACCTCCTACTTATATGACTTTATTGGTGGCAAGTCTCACCTATGGCTGTCATATGGTGTCACAATGTCCTAATGGTGTATTTTGTTGAATAAGAATATGTTCTTGTTGGAAAAAAAAAAAAAAATCTACTCAAGTTGTAAAAAATTTGTCTTAATCACATCACTATATTTCTCACCAAAGCTCTTTTGTTTGTTGTGTGTACTTCTTCCAACTTGTGTAAATCTCTGTGTCTGTTTATTCACATGGCAGTAACGACATCCGAAACACTAAAAGTATTTTAACAACAGCCGCACCAAGTGACAGCCTCAGAGTGGAGGAATGCGATACATGAAGCTAGACCTGCCTGACAGTGATTACATAACACACCTCATCACTCACTCACTCACTCACTGACATGAAAATGCTCACAAACGCATGTACACACTCCTAGTCACAGAGACTTTGCCCAGTCCTCTCTTCATGCATCTGTTTATTTAGACATGAGAAACGGGCCTGCTTTCCATTTTCTATTTTTATTCTTTTGTTGATCGTCCCTTTCTTCCTGCCAAGTGGTGGTACAGCCGTGATGATTACTGCTGCTGGAGAGCTTCCACTGACTTGGTTTGTTCAGCAGCCGACACCTTACGTAACAGAAAATAAACCCAGAGATGGGAGAGAGGGGCAAGAGGGAGTCGGGGTATAAATAGGTTTGTTTGTCCCCAGAAATGCACAAAGAAAAACCACCAACCTCCTTTTCATGTTTGTGTGTGTGTGTGTGTGTGTGTGTACTTGCTGATTGTGACATCAGACTTGGTGGAAATACAGCAATGTTAGAAAAATCTCCCCCTAAATCCACAGTGGGGTGCTTTTGATCAGAAGTACAACCAGTTTTTTCATCTAGAAATTACCTTAAATCAACTTGAGCCTCACACAGATCAAAATCCTTCTCCGCTTCTGATGTATTTCTCATCAGCTTCAATCCGTGTGCCGCTCTGCTTCACTTCCTAAACTAAGCTCCTTTTTTTTTTTTTTTCCCTCTCTCACCCGATTTGCACCTTGAAGCTGTGCGTCCTTACTTCACTGGGCAGTCAGCCTATTTTTCTTGCACCCCTGCGTCGTCCTGTCCTACTTCCTACTTACCTTCTTGAAATCCTGGTGAAGTTTGTGTACCAAGGTGACTGTTGAGTGCGTCAGCCGGCAGGCATTAGCAGGCATCCCTCGTAGTGAGCAGCCATGAAAAGATGTGGCTGCCACCCCCAGATGTAACCTCCAGTCTCCCTGCTTTCTGCTCGTTCTTCTGTTCTTCCCTCTCTTCCCTCTGTACTCCAACACCAACCTCTTTCAACTTTTAAGACACAAGTTTCCTTTTTGTCTTTTAACTGAATTAATACAAAGTTCAAGAGTTTCTTATATTGTCTCTGTATTCATTTATTTATTTATTCCCCTGGTGTTTTGTTCTTGGCATTTTGTCCTTCTCGCTTGCTAACATCAGTAATGGTCACTTTCAAAAGACATATTTGTACCATTGACTCTGTAACTTGCCTGCAAAGCATTCCTTCTTTGTGGAGCAGTTTATATTATAACAGAGGAAGTTTAATAAAAGTGGATGGTTCAGCCTAGCTACTGAGTTACAACAGCTCCCTACATTTTGGATTCTTTTGCTCAATGTTCCCTCAAAGGTCAGCACTGTCAAGACAGCTTGCTATTCACCAAAGTTGAACTTGATGCAAAAGTTTGTGGGGATTTTCTTTGCCCCTGCAAGCGAATCCACTGATCACAGTGATTCAGTTGCAGTAAATTGACCGTGTCACAGTTTTAACCGCTAGTTTGACTCGGTCTTAATTATGCAAAGGCTGCTTAGTTGTTGCAATGTTAAATCCCTCGTCTTTTCTATGTCGTGCTCATCCCTTGCTCCCTTCACTTTCTTTCTTCCTCCATCGTTTGTTGCTTGTCTGAAAAAAATCCTTCCATTTCAAAGTTTGGAAAGAGAGAGCGACAGAGACAGAGACAGAGACAGAGAGAGAGAGAGAGAGAGAGAGAGAGAGAGAGAGAGAGAGAGAACTGCTGGTTTTGAAATTGCTGGGTTTTGCCGGAGATGCAGCAGAAGCGAAAGGGCAGCTTGAACTGAGGGGGAGGCTGAGTCAGTGCAGAGACGGACAGAGACAGTAAAACTCATTATGCATTTCTTCTTGACTTTTTCTTCACTTATTAATGAGGACTCCAGGCCTCTGCTTGTTGTGCATTCTGGATGTGGACACACTCCATTGCCTTTGGTCTCACTGACTGATACTTGGCCATCTGTTAAAATTTAAATTTGAGTTTATATATTGCTTTAACTGTGTGTGTGTGTGTGTGTGTGTGAGAGAGAGAGACCTAAGTTACGAATCCTTACTTGACCAAGTGTCACTATGGTGCTAATTTGTCACACTAGGCTTATAGGGACTCTTGTCTATATAGTATGTAGTAGTCATGCAGATTGGTTTTACTGTTTTTTTTTTGGTCTCTGAGATTTGATGACACTAATGCAAGATACCACCAGAGATAAGTGAGAAAATGTTTTATTTATAATTTGGGTGAACTGACCCTTTTTTTAAAAAAGCAATTAGCAGGAGCAGCGTGCCAGAGTTCAGCGAATGTTAGGGAGATGGAGGGAAACGGTGATGGGTCCAGGTCTGCTGCTGAGCTGAGGGAGTCAGCAGCCAAAACCAGGTTTTATTTTAATACAGACTGCAGGGGAGGTGTGAGGAAACAGTCCCCCCCCCCCCTCCCATCCCCCCAGCAAACTCTCTCTCTCACACACACACACCACAATATATACACACAAGCCCCCACAGCAACTTGTTCTCTCTCTTTCCTTCTCTTTCTCATTCTTTTTAGTCCAGTCCTGGTCATGAGCTTGAACTGAATCCCTGCTGCACTCCTCTTCCTCCTTGTTGGCTCAGCTGACTCTGCCATGTGTATGACTCTGTGTGTGTGTGTGTGTGTGTGTGTGTGTGTGTGTGTTCGTGCCCTAGTAAAGAGTGGTGCTCTGACATTGTAGCTCATACCAGTGTTTGTATCAGTATCTTTCCTGCGTCTTCACTAACCAAACGTGCTGTTTTTTTTCCCCTCTCCAGTCCATCATGGAGCAGTTCAACCCCTGCTTGCGGAACTTCATAGCCATGGGAAAAAGCTATGAGAAGGCACTCACCAGTGAGTACACCACCCAATTCTTGTTCCTCTCTCTGTCTTTGTCTTTTCACACTTCTCCTGTCTGTCCAGTAGTCCAGGCAGAGGGCCAAATGACCTGACGCTTGGACCTGCTTTTGTATCCTATTGATTTATGTGGAGTAGAGATGAGGCATCATGACGACACAGATATTCAGTAGTTTCTAGTGTTGTCGCTGCCTACATCAAGCCAGAGTCCCCTCTAGAATCCTCATTCTTGACATCCTTTTCAGGCTTTGAACTACAGAAGCTAATTTGCTGCTCTGTTGCAATAATAACTGCAGCAATGTCCCTCGGCAGAGACAGTCTTCAAATGTTTTGTGTCCAAAAATGTACTGAAGAGGTGACATTCTTGGGTTGATGTCCTGTGATTGCTCCTTGTGATGATGTCCATGTCCACATGTCTTCCTCCCTCCCTGCCCTCTGGCACCAGTTCATCAATCTTACATGTCTGCCTTTAGTGTACGTCCTCTGTCTCTGCTTTTTGTGGCTTGCACAGATGTTTTTGCGTGGTCATGTGTGTGCATGTGTGAGAGAGAGAGAGAGAGAGAAAGACAACGAGATTGAGGTGTACATGTAGCGCGTGTTCAAGGTTAAAGACAAAAGCATTGGGAATGTCTTTGGGGAGCTAAGTGGAGCACAAGCCAATGGGAAGTGGAACAGGAGGAGTCGCAAGAATAACGGTGCTCCCCGTGGGGCTGAGGAAAAGAGAACGAACGGCACTGGTATCCAGGACAAGCCTGGGTGAAAAGAAAAAATAAAAAAACAGTAAGAGTTAAAGGAAAAGATTGAGAGTAATATACAGAAACACTCTAAATCGGACACAGGCTTGGTTTTCATTGTCCTAAAAAATTGTCTTGCAGCTTATTAGCGTTGCAGACTTTGATTAGGGTCACCAAGTCCGCAGCGATTAAGATATTTCATGCCTCCAGATCCCATCAGACTAAAGATAGGACCAAACCTCCAAGCATGTTCAGCTCATTTATTGATAAGAAAACCTCTTTTCCACTCCATCCTCACAAGTCATTCTGCAGGGAGGAGATTATCAGGAACATACTATATTTTCAGTGATGGTGCAGCTGTGCTTGGTATGCTGCGTGCACAGTGTTGAGCAGGGCTCTCTGTCGCGTGCTTGGAGGGAAAATGCAGGGAAGACTCAGCAGCCTGCAAGACCAATAAAGAAGGCCTCACTCCAGTCTGATAGATAAGGCTAAAAATAGCCCTGCGACTCCCTGAGTGGGGATTACACTTCATCAATGCCAGGCAGCAGCACACAGGCAGGATTTAGAGTAGAGCAGTGCAGAGAAGGGCTGGGCACCCAGTGAGCATCTATTGTGACTGGAAAAATGCCAGTGCAACCTTTGGCTTTTTTCAAGTGGAACTGGAGCGGCAGGTTTGCATCCCTGGGGACTGTGAAGAGATGTGACGGAGGAAGGAAGCTGGGTTTCGTCCGCTTTGTTTGTTGGGAGTCTAAAATCATTTGGGCTTGATTGGGCTGGATGTGGGCAGTGTGGTTTGGGATGCGGTGCTTAGCCCAAATTCTGCCTTTTATTAAAATCTTAATTGAGGCTTAGCGCAGCACTGTAGCAGACAGGAGCTGTGTGGCTTGGAAATATTGCAGGTTTTGTGGGGCAGAGAGGCGCTCTCACCTGGGAGAGGCTATATGTGTGAAAGGAAAGAGCCCAGTAAGACACGATCTGGTAGTTTGAAGGTCAGAAGACATCTAGTCTAGGTTCAAACTGGGTTACATTTGATTAGATTACATATAACTGTTGTTTCAAGTGAATTTAAATGAATGTATCTCAATCACAGAGCCAACTAATGATTATGTTTATCATTATTGCTTCTTGTCTGTGAAGTACAACTGAAACGATGCAAGATAATAAATTAACAATGGTGTAAAATGTCAAAAAGCAGCAAGTCTTCACATTTTAGAGGCTGGATCAAGAGCATTTTACTTTATGAATAATTTACATGATTCATCTATTATCAATATTTTTTTCTAAAACTTTTGATGAATCATTTGCTGCACTCTGATGTATGTGCTAACAACACTTTGAGATATAGTCAGTGGAACACTGTGAAAACAGCAGTTACATGTACAGATAGAAACTAACTTTCAGTCCAGTTTGAACCTAGAGGTCTTTTGGCCTGTAAATCATCAAGTCGATGCTTACTGGAGGGGAATGTAAGACGGGAGTTGACTGAGGCTGTGGAAAACTTGATTTAGAGCGAACACATTAAGATGGGGTGCGTATCACCCATCTCAGCTGATTTAGATTTCTGTCTTGTTTATGTTTTATTTGCGCTTACTCTCTGCACTCTGTATCGGCTTTATATCACTGTTCTAATCCTCTTTACAGGCAGACCCTCATCCTCCTTCCTTGTTTTCTTCCTCTGCCTTCCTACGTCTCTGTCACTTTTCAGCTGACAGTCAAGCAAAAAACATCTCCTCAAGCTAATCCTGCATCACCTGGCCCTGCTCTCCTCCTGGCTGAGCTTTCTCTGGACATTGTTTAAATTAGCTGTGCTCATCCAGCTGCCTTAGCCTGACCTCCATCCTCTCGCTCTCTCACAGTCTCATATCCCACCTAGGCTTAACTCAAGCTAGGCTTAAGCAAAGCCAGGGAGGAGGGTCTTGGCTCAGCTCTCTGTCATAGCTTACCAAGGATGGTCGCACTGCTGTGTAAAGATTGACTGGCTTTTCTCTCAGTTCATTGTTTTGATAAAGAAGTGAAAGTAGGCTATAAGTCATTTCAGAAGTCAATCTCAAAACTGTCGTATTGAAGAAATGAAATTGTTAAGTATGTTTACAGAGTGAGGGGCCAGACACCATCTTCATTTTCAGAACAATAACTTGCATAGCAGTGGGCTCCGCTCAGTGTCTCTGAGGACCTCACTCAGTTGTGTTTCGAAAACAACTAGAAGTGCACTTGGACTCAGAATAGATTACCATTGTTTTCCATGTGGAGATATAAATACTTTGTCATTTTCCCCTCTCTTGGGTATTCTGCATGAGTGTTCTCTGGCAGTTCAATGCACAAACACCCATCAACTTGACGGGCGTATAATAAACTCAGCCCTCATCCATATGTATCTCCCAACGGGACATGTGTCCTTTGTCATCATGGCTGTCAGTCCCTGTGTAGCTAACCACTGACCTGCTTCAATTCACCTTTTGCTGCTGCTTGAGGCCATCTTGTCCCCGTTTTTTAAGGCCTGAGTCACCGCTATGTCTCAGCCAGTGCCCCTGGCTTGTGTGATAATGCACCGCAGAGAATAATGGCTGACATACAGTATTTGAATTGCAGAGCGCTTTGACATCATTGCTGTGAAAAGTTTTTTTTTTTTTTTTTTTTTTTTTTTTTGGTAAGAATACTTTCAAGTAGTGAGTTGTTAACATGGTGCTGTTAAGGATTTCCAGAGATTCAGTTCATTCAAATATATACCCATAGTGGTATCTAGCCATGGAAATAGTTTTTGCACAAATGAAACTTTATTCATCCTCAGATGATTGCTAGGATTGCGGTTTCATAGCATTTTATCTAATCTTATCAGTCCCAGAATTGAATCCACATCCTTTTGTATCATATCTGCAGTGCTTAGCTTTCAACTTGTACCAAATACTGGAAGTCCTAGGTTCAGAACTGCAAAGCTGATCAGCTTGAAGTACTGATATGATTTACATGCAAGATAAACTAGAAGATTTAATAGAAGACGCATTGCTCTCCACTTATAATAGTACAGTCTACTCATCATCATGTGGTGCTATGTTCAGATAGTCCTACAGTTAAAAATACAGACCCCCTCGTTTATTTAAATGGGCTGTGTTTTCTCAGCAGAGGTTTCTTCCATTTACCTCACAATTGTCACAATAAAAGATACATTAAATGCTGCAGTGTTTTACAGTATTACAAACCACTGTGCAGTGTTTTGGTGTCTTGTAAACCCTGAAAATCGTGGATCTTTTACTCAGTCCGGCCTTCCTGGTTCATATTTCTCACATCCAGTGGCAGCCTCTTGACTTGTTTTAAAGCAGAGCTGTTTTCAGTCTCTGAACATCCGCTAACAGATCTGTGCTTCTTTTGTAATGCACTTCAAGAGAGCATATAAACTAGATAATGACCTTTAGGGAAGTTACGCATGGATTTAATGTTAATTAGCTTCAGCTGATATAATCTGCAGCTGCTGACATTTGTCATTTCAAAAGGCGACATTGATGGTGTACAGCAGCTAAAAATGGACATCGTAGATTGTTCTTAGTAATAAAAAAGAGAGAGTACAGAACAGATAAAAGAGTTTGCATTTAAGCTTAGCAGTTTTATGTATTATGAGAACCTAGAATCAAAAAAGCCAAACCAAAAGCCAGTTCTTATGGTGGTAAAAATGGATTCAAACTTAAACCTGTTTGTATGGCTAGATACCACTGTGGGCAAGTAAGAAAAAAATCTCTGTAAATTGGGCAAACTAATCCTCTGTAAAGGTTACTCTAATGTGGTTCGTGCTGACAACAGGTTTTCTTGAGATTAGCCTCTGTAGCTTTCTCTGTTTCCTGTAGTTGCCTCCATAGAGCTTTTTCTTTTCCTGCCTGGTTTCCATTTCCGCCTGTTGCTCTTTATTTCCCATGCCTTACCTCTCTGGGGGGGGCTGTAGGGGAGGGTTGCAGAGCTGAAGAAGACATCATTTCAACTCCGCACCCTTGATCTGATGCCCAATGCTTCCATGTTTCCAGGTGTCACATACGCTGCAAAGGGCTACTTCGACGCTCTGGTGCGGATGGGCGAGATGGCCAGCGAAAGTCAAGGCTCTAAGGATCTTGGTGAGTCCTCGTAGTGGCTGTAGCGCCCCTGGTGGGGTGGAGGGGGGTTTGCATAAGCAGATGGTGGATGGGATGGCTCGTGCTGAAGGGCAGAAGCAGCTGATGACCAATCTGAAACCGGACACACACACACACACACACAATCACACACGCTCACTTCAAACAGCCTTTTTATCTCCAGTAATTCAGTGCTTAAAGACTGTTAAAAACTTAAAAACAGAGAATTAGTCTGCCTTTTACTACACGTCACAGCTTATTTGATGTATTATCACCCCCAGTTCACATCCTCAGACACATTCTGATTTAGGAAGAATTAAGTCTGCATGTTTGTCGCAGCATGCCCATTTAGTTAATTTCTTGTCTCCCTCACATTCAGGAAAGATAAAGGCTCTCCAGTCGTTCTTATATTGCACCACTGCGAGCAAATAATAAATTCACAAATTTGTCTGGCATTCGATATTCACAATGGCACACATGGCAAGGTGGATTTGCTCTCATTCATAGTAAATCCTCAATATATTTACAGTGGTAATGAAAAATCTCATTTGAATGGCGCTTCCAGAAAGATGTGAGGAACAATTCTCCCAGCTCGCTCAGCTCTCACACAGCGTGTTGTCTGGTTTCAGTTGGATCAGCTCTGGTTCTGCTCATTATAGACTTACCTCTAGTGTTAATTTGCATAGACGAGAACTGAAGGCCCATTTCTAGCAGATGCACAGGTAGGAACACCTGTTTGAAGTAAGGCAGGCCTCTGTATCATTGTCGCGCTCTTTGCAAAGTTGTGTCATAGTCGTAGACCCAGTCACATGCTGGGGAAGTGTGAGCAATCTGCGTTAGTCCCGGATCACTGCAACCTCTTCATTCCCTCACCCTGACGTTACTTAAGATAATAGGCGTGGAGAGGAGAGAGGGAGCGAGGAGGGTCAAACAGGGATATCGAAGGCGAGTGAGGAGGGCTATAAAAGCTGCATTCATTATTCATTGGAAGACCTTTTCTGGTGCTCCCTCATGCTTCTTCTGGAGCTTCACCATTTCATTTTTCCTCCCTGCGTCTCTTTGATTAAGCACTGAGTTTAGCTCGTGTGCCCACTCTAATTTTGAACAGTGAAAAGCTCATTACTGTCTCTCCATTCAGCTTCAACTGCACAGTGATTTTTTTTTTCCAACCACTTTTCAGAACATGGATCTCACTGGCAGAGAGGTTCATCTACTTCCTGCTATAATCCTGAAGTTTTTACGAACATACAAGCCAATGATTGATCTTAAACGTTCAATTATTAAAAACCACCTCAAAGTATAGGCGAAAGCCTTAGTTATACCAGTTATTTTTGTCTTAACATTTTGATGTAAAAAGTAAATCCTCCTTTGTGATTTGCAGATATTTACTCCAAAAATCTATAAAAATAAAAAAAAAATCTAATGTGTGTTTTGCTTTGGGGGAAAAAAATGCATCTGAGTCAGCGTGCAAGATTTTTGTGCATCATGATGTCAAATAAAAAAAAAATGCATTTCCATTAACAGGATATCCCATCATCCATCTGTACATCTCCATTTCCATCAGCATGGTTGCTTTCCTGTTGTGCCTCTCATGTCATCTGTTTTTGCATGACTCTGGCATCTGTAGTCTTTCTACGCATGTCAGGGTTGCTTGTTTTTATGTTCTTTTCGATTTCTTTTTCCAGCAGCCTTACCATGACTCAGCAGCACTTCAACTCAGCAGAACCTCCCTCCGCCTCCACTTAAATGACAGGCTAGGCTGTGTAGAATGGATTGATGCTGTCTCCACATATCAGCAGGGCTCAGAGCAGCTGTGGTCTGTGCAGACTGAAGGGGGAATCACTCAGACAATGCTTATGGCTTTGCAGATGCTTTAGCATTTTCTATTACGTGTTGAGCCTCACAGCTTCAGTAAATTCCCTAAGTAAATGCAAAGAGAGGGAAAGTTGTAGTTTTAAATCGTGACTTCAGGTTGGATATGTCATCTCTCCGTAGCACTGTTACATGTCATGTCCATAAAATCTTGGCCAGATTAACCCATGGATGGTGGCCATGTCTCCCACAGGTGGAGTGCCTGTTTATGGGTAGGGTTATGCAATCGTGGGGAGCTCTGGCACATCCCAAACTAACTCACGTGCTGCCTTCTGAAACCAGCAGGGAAGCCATCTTTCCCAGTCTCTACAAATGCACATGCATCTCTTCAGCAGACGTTTACAGTTCCATTTCATACCATACTTTTGTAAGTCTTATAATAATGTAGTATGTATGAACATAATCCAGTTGAATGTGTGTCTGAGAGAACTCTGGATGGTTAAAAATACATTGGTAGGTAAAGAGAGCTGATGAGAGATGATTGACTTGTGATTAAGTTATCGGCCTCCCTCAGCTTGTTACTGTGTAATAATGAGAGGTGGTGGTGGTTTGTTAAAAGTTACAATTACTGTGTCTATTTTGGTGTAGAAGAGGTCAGAGGACATATTGAA
Source organism: Lates calcarifer (assembly GCF_001640805.2). NCBI lineage: Eukaryota > Metazoa > Chordata > Actinopteri > Centropomidae > Lates > Lates calcarifer. The sequence continues at coordinate 17,174,438 of NC_066855.1, read as the reverse complement.
CACTGTTGTTGTGGTCTAACGAGAAGAAATTCTCAAGCCTTCTAGCTTATTAATTAGCAGATAACAAGGATTGTGCATTTGGTTGTGTTATGTGTGTGTCGTGTACACAACAATGTGTGTGACTGTTTCCTCAGCTGATTTCCTCAGCAGGCACGTGTCTTTAACTGTGACAAAGACCACAGAGTTACAGATAAGGGAATGTGTGTGTGTGTTTGTCTGGGGTAATCACTTCACCCAGGCCTTTACCTCGCACTTCATAATTGATGAAGACTGAAGGCCGATTTTACAAATCTGCCAACTTGTAATTGTTCATTTAATTGGGTTTTGTTGAGAAGAAAATGTCTGGGCGTGACGGAGCTGAATTAACAGGGTCAGACTTGAAACTGTTGGAACTCTGAGTGAATTCTGGCAGAAAGGCTCTGCCGCCTCAGACTGTACTCGCTGAAACAATGTAATTAATCAGAGCATTAAGATGAACAGCAGCTAATGGCATTAGCACATGAACAGAGGATGTGGAGCTGCACGTGACGGGGTGAAATGAGGAGGAGACGGAGAGTCGGGTTTGAGAGATTGAGGTTGATGGAGAAAGTGAAGAACATCACATAGTGTGGAGAATCACTGGACTGGTGAAGTTAACTCACACATTAGCATCAATGATAATATCCAGAGGCATGTCATCATGATATGAACATGTTTATAGAGAGGCCAATGTTAAAGGGGAATAATTATTTTAATTTTGAAGGTAGGGATGAATTGTGAACCACGTAATAATTTGGACTGAAACAGAGCAGTACTTTTCCATCTGATTGAGTCAGGAGTTAACTACAAGCAGTTTTTCCTGCAGCATAATTGAGTATAGTGAACATATCTGTTTCCCATTAATTACCCAGACTGTGGCAACCTGCCTTAGTCTAATTTGTCCTGTCACAGTTTCTTGTCTCTGTTCCTGAGCGAAATGTGCAAACACATATGTCACCCTGCTGTAGTCTCCTGGTTTAAAAAGGATCCATGTGGTTTAGATTTTTAGAAACTGTTGTTTAAAAGGTGAAACAAATGCATTTAACTATTCTTTATTTGCCATCAACCAGTTGAATGGTTTGCAAATGGTTTACTTGGGTTTAATGCTGTAGCCTTCAGTGATTGTTGGGCATTTTGAACCTGACTGAGAACATGAAAAGTGCTTCATTTATAAGCTCTTGCTCCAGCCTATTGTATTGTAAAGACTAGGTGATACATGTTGGCTGAAGCATGGATAGTTATGATGGTGATGTATGGCTAGAAGCTCAAGAGTTCAAAACTTCATCCCACTAAGAGTCATTTTTGGAAATGAAATCAGCATAGGCTAGATGTACTGTATGTTCTCACCTGTCTGACAGTTGATCTCCAGTTCAGACCTGGTTCACAGTACCCAACTCTAATGTTTTAAGTCAAATTATCCGAACGAGGCAAACTGCAGAAGAACTTACTACACACAGATGTTCATTGCTGCACTGGAAAGACTTCTTGTGTGTGTGATTGTAGCTTGTAATTTTAACTGGAACACTCTGGTAGTTCAGTGTGTAACTTTAGCAACAGCAGCAGAGGTAGGGGGACAGTTTAATGGTAGATTTTAGCTGCCTACACACACACACACACACCACACACACACACACACACACACTCACAGATGCACACACTGTTTACTGTACAGGCACACACCCTCACATGCCAGCTCAAAGTGAGTAATTAATTAAAAAAAAAACATTACATGATTATTATCCACTTCTGTAGCCCAAAATAAACTGACTCACATCTCCTCATGGGGACACTCATTTTTGGAGAGCGGTGTTGTTTATCACTTAGCAGCAGCTGATACCACACAGTTCTGAGAGCCCGGCACAGGAAGAGGAAATGATGCCTCGTTGTGTTTCATTCAGTTATTCTTAATTTTTGCATGATGCTGTCAGAGTTTGAACAACTGCTCTGCAGCATGACTCCCCGTGTAGAGAGACAAGATACTCCATGACTGCAAAGTGGAGTGTCATCCCACTCATCCTCTCCTCCTCTCTCACTATTGCTCTCTCTGTGTCTGCGAACGCCCCCACATTGATGTGGGAGCTCAGGCAGCCCTGGGAGAACACGCCGACTCTGCACACATTTCTAAAAATAGATGAAATGAAATGCCTCGACCAGAGCTGCTCCGAAGGAGGAGGAGAGACGGAGTACGATGTACTCAATGTGCAGCCCAAAAATGGTGATGGTGATGTCAGTACGGCTGAAAATGAAATCGTCTTTCTTCCGTATACTAAATATGGACATAGCTGTGGGGAAAAAAAAAAGGAAGCTCCTGCAGTTCCGGTTCCCCTCTCTGACCATATAAGGCTTCCACCATTCAGATGCAAATTTGGGCAGAGGTGGTACTCACTCAGGTCTGTGCTCTGACACATAAACCTGAATGTAGCACAGGCACAAAGGAAAGCATCCATTTTGACTTTGCTTTATATAATCTGTGGATATAACTGATTTCATATCAGCAGCTTCTAGATCCAAATCTGCATCTTATGCAGTTTATATTTTTCCACCTGTCGTATCCTCTGTCCATAGGACTTCCAGCTATTGCTTGTCATTCCTGTGATTTAGAGGGAAAACAAGTGGACAGTGTCTGCCCAGTTGCAGTTTTTAACAGTGGGGACATCAGCAATGGAGGTTTAAATATATGAGGCCAACTATAACCAGAAATCCTGCCAGTGTTTAACACATTTTCTAGTAGATATTCCTGCTAGGCGTGACCATGAGTGAATTATTTTATGCTCCATTTTTGGCTCTAATTTAATCTTCCATCCCTCTCCTCATCTAATTCTCATTTTTCTCTCACGTATACCCATTGCTAAGGGCTGAACATGCTTAAGCACTACATCCATCTCATTAAAACAATTTAAGGTTAATTCAGATGGCCAAATTTGAGGTCTGGGAAACAATTACCCTTTGGTTAATTAATTCATACTAACATGATTTAGAGGAGTGTGTTGCCCTTCAAGGCATATTCCTCCACTTTATCACACATACTGTAAAAAGATAGCAGGCTTTCTCAAATGGGAACAAGACTCAGATGTAAGTCTGTGAAATCACAGACTTGATTAGGCAACAGTGGGGAAGCATGTAATTCTGATGGGTCAAAAAGACAAAATTTCCTCCCTGTGGTTCAATATTCATCAGCAGATTTTACTGTGTAATTTTCACTTCATTTATTTCTTAAATAATTATACTTCGTCTGGAAGAAAAGTGGTTTAAATCATCTCTCATTCTGCACAGCTTGATGGCGGCAATATGAGTACTTGCTCCTGGAAGCAGAGGTAAAGAAAACAGAGGATGAAAGCAATAACAGAGACTCATTAACAGGGACAGGGCAGCAACATCCTCAGTGACACTGTGACTGTTGTATTGCTGAGTCACCAAGCGTCCCTTAGTGAAATTCTTCCACGGTATTTGCTATTGTTTTCCCTCCAACTGTGCCTCGTTTGAAATCTCAAGCCGCTCAGTTTGAGGAAAAACTAATGACCTCGCTGTGACCCTCAGTTTTTCTGAGCCTGCACAGTCTGAATTTCCCCCGAGCTTCAACCCCAATCTGAATTCAGCCAACGTTCAGTCTGTGTGAAGGAAACTGCAGCGAGAGCACTCTTTTAAAGCATTTTTTTTTTTTTTCCTTTTTACCCCCGCATTGTCATCTCACCATCTCGCTATGTAAAAGTTCTTATACTCCCACGCACATTATCCTACAGGGAATTGTTTCTGCTCATGTCCAACCTTAAAAAGATTGATTGTGGCATTTTGAATCATCAGTTGATGACAAGTCTGTGAACAAAGTCAGTACTGAGGAATATTACCGGAGTTCAGAGTTAATTGAATTATATAACGTTGAGGGACTGGTGATGTGTTGTCAAAGTACAGGATGATTGAGTCTTTTGAGTGGAGAGGTTCTTTTCATCTGCTTGTTCAGGTTTCATCTCAAGACAAGACAGATTTATAGAAAACTTTAAATTGTTTGTGTGAGTGTCTATCTCTGTAGAGATATGCAAAAATGAAAAAGGGGGCATCTTTTTAACTGTGCGTGGGTTTGTTTTTGCCTGAAAGTTGCAGTAGAGTAGCTAATGAGTTAACCACAGGCACTTTTGGACCTTCCACAAGGGCAGCTGAGCCAATCAGCTGGGCTATCTAGAGGGGGTAGTCTGGCCAGGGGCACGTGGGCTAATCATAAAGGCAATTGAGACCATTAGATGGGCATCTGCATAGGCACCAACAACCGGGACCCAAGTGTGCTGCAGGGGCAGCTGGGTCAATTTTATCAGTGCTGGGAGTATATAGGGGGACACTTGGGCCAAGCAGGGCCACATGGTGGGACAGTTGGGCCACTCATAGGGGTTCGTTTGTCAATCATATGGTCACTTGAGTAAACTGTTGGCAGGTGGGCCGACAGCAGGGGCTCAAGTGCTAGTGGGGCACTTAGACTGACTGGAAGGGCAGGTGTACTGACCGGAAGGACACTAGAGCCTACCAGAGGCTATTTAACCCATCGTATGGACACTTGGACAACCAGAGTAGCAGTTGGACTGACTAGAGGGGCACACATGTCATTTAGAGGGACATTTTGGTCATCAGTGTGGGGCCAAGGGCTACAGGGACACTTGGGCTGACTATAGAGGCAGCTTTGATCAGCCTGAGGGACACGTGGGTCAACCTGAGGGGTACTTGGGTAGATACTTGGGTAGGTCCAAGAGATGGACCAGAGGGATCCTGATCTAACTACAGGAGTAGTAGTGTAACCAAGAGATGAATTTTGGGCATACCAGTGGGGCGTTTTTGATCATTTAAGTGCCCCTGCAGTGTCACATTAGGGCAAAATTGAAGCATGCAAGAGTCCCACTTATATACAGATTTTCTTTCCCGACCTGACATGTATTTTAATTACCGCCCAGGGTCAACTTACTATTTCTTCACCAAAACCCAAGTGACCAGTCTAAGATTGGAGATGGTGCTATCGTTCGTCGCTTGCGCATCATCAGAACACCTTCTCTGTACCACTTTTGCTTCTTACTTAATGTTTCTGCCCTCCAGAAAGTCCTTGTCCTTGAGTCACCCCAGGAGGTGAGGGAGGATGCAGAGAAATGGAGGAAGGAATGAGAGACATGTAATTAAGAGCGAGACACACCGAAGAAAAGGGGGAAGGCGACGCAGAGAATGATGTGTTCCCGGCTCATTAGCAGCCTTCAGACAGTCTCTGGTCAAATCAAAACCTTGCTGCCAACAGAGCTAACAGGCCCGAGCTCCCAGCACTTTGATCACCCCCACCTGTCATTCATAACGACAACTTACAGCGCCTGTCTGCTACTTTTCTTGTGACTCCATTTCATGTTTTTGTCCCAGGTGTCACATTCATCAGCACTTTTCAAACAAGCTGTCTTGTCATCACTAAGCTACATGTCTCCTAGTTACAAAAAGAGATCAGGCAGGTATTGTGTAGTGTTTGATTTGGCAAATCAATGTAATAGGGTGTTAATGTGGCTTTAATAATGGGCAATGTCCTTGAGGTGTCGCATTGTCCTTGATGTGGGGATTCAGCCAAATGGTGACTTAATGATGCTGATTATAATGTGAAGTACAGGCTCTGATCTGAGGCACTGCAGAATTAATGTGGCTGCCAAACCTCGAGTACACACACACACGCCAACATACGTACTGTTCTAGCCATTTTTGTAACACAAAGTCAAGAGACAACACACAGGACATGACAGCTTGTAAAGCTGTTTTTAGGTTTTTAATGCCTCTTGTTTCCTTTTTTGTGTGATTCTCATTCTCAGCTTATAAAAATTGAACATAGTGGTACATGTCATCTCCTTGTTAGTTTATTGTCACCAAGCTGTAGTCGAAGCTGTTGGTAAATCCTCGCTCACTTTTCTTATCTATCTTTTAAAACTATGCACCTTTTTTTGTCAATGATATCACACTTTCATCACAGCCTGATTTAGACGACATTTTAATCCAGCTTTTTGTGACTCACTGCGTTTAACTCCATAGAGACAAACCCGCGACAGGGATGGACCATGTGATGGATCGCTTTAAAAAAACAGTTAAAAAGTCTTTACATGCCCATTTGTCACTGTGGGGATCCAATTAGAGACCAGAAATGATTAGTTAGATGCCAGGGATTGTATTGAACAGCTGTGGTCTGTGTGTTTGTGAAAACAAAAACAAAGCTATCAGGTTTTATCTCTCTTTCCCCTCATGCCCTGTATTCCTTGCCTCTAGCATGTGTCTGCTGTCTCAGATAATCAGTCTCCATTGTGCTCCCCATCAGCCACCCTGTAATGATTATATATAGCTAGTCATCCCTATTGATTTTCTGTAGCCTGATTGCTTTTTTCCTAAAGATTCATTTTTCTTTTCAATACACTGTAGAAGATATCAAACAGAGCCTAGTTACGACATGACACGCTTACACTTCATCAGGTCGCAAGCATTTATGCTGTTATCAAGGAACATGCCGATGTGCTTAAGTTAAATATTTGAGCCGGGTACAGGACAGGATGTATCTAACTGCCGGAGTGCAGATGTACAAATATATATTGGTCTTGTAACTGCAACAAAAACTGCATTGTGAAGTCACTCTGTAGTCACGTAGATGCTTAAAATGTAAATACTAATAAGGCATTGTATGTGCGTTTGTGGAAATGTGTGCACATGTCTTCAGGTGTGTTTGCGTGCACGCAGATGCATCAAGTGTTTAGCAAAATGAAAGACCCAGAAGAGCACAACAATAACAGTGTCAATCATGTGGCTTTGAGGAGGACAAATCTCCCTGCAGCACCTTGTACACCCTCCACTGCAGCTTTCTGGGGATTAGAGCTGCTTGTGTTTGCTTTCAGGCTCCTATAATACAGTCCCCGCAGAGGCACACACTGCATAAAACACCCTCCTCCATATGGCCATTAACTGTATGTCTCCCTCTTTATATCTCACCCTCTGTTGAGCCCAGGAGCCACATGGAGAGTAGCCAGGGTAATAAACCCAGATGTGAGCACTGCCCTTGGGTTAGCCAGACTGGATAAATGGGCTTGTTCCCACCCTGCAGTCACAACTGCTCAGCACATACATAAACTGACCATTTGTGGTTTGGAAGTTGAGACTACATGGGGTGTTTTCAGAATGAACTTTACCCCAGTTTGGTTTATCCAGGCTGATACATTCTTAAATTAAATTCTGCGAGCTGTGTGTTGGAAGCTGTTGTTTTTTGGTGCTTATTTATTATCTCCCCACGTGTGCTGTAAACCTCTGAATCTCAGACTTAACAATGGATCTTGTGTGTATTAGACAAACAATAATGTGCCTTTTTTCGCTTAATTGGGTTGGGTATTTTGCTGGTTTGCCAGATGAAATGGCCATGCACTCAATTAAAATCCAGCCTTTTGTTTTCATTTTCAGACGCTGCCATGAAATGGTAAGAACCCTACTGAGTGTCAGACTTGAGGGAAGTTGAGGGAAATATATTTTGTGTAATTTGCAGTTAAAGGGATGTTTTTCCTACTGATTTGCATGAACCTTTCGTAGACAAAAGCAGCGTTTGTGTCATCTTTAATTGATCGGCACCTGTGCGCTCTGTATGTGGACAACAATGTGCTTTCCTCCCCTCTAAGCTTCACATGTTGTGATCTGCTCTGATTATCAGTAAGCAGCTTAGTTCTCATGGGTAGAAGTCCAATATTTCGCAATGCAAGGTGGAGAGGTTTTTGGATTAGATGCCTGCAATGAAACAAGAACATCCAGGAATTTGGGGATCTTCCAGGTGATAAAAATCCTGCAGGACAAACTAATTTGCTCAGGAAATACTGATACAGATTTGCACTGTGAGACCTGTACTTTTACTTTACTGCAGTTTCCATTTCAGTAGAAAGTATTTAAGGGATAATACAGATTTACAACAACTTGGGTCCTATCTCCATAGTTAACCTTTGTTTCCATCTGTAATAATGTTCCTGTACTTGGTCAACACAGCACATTACTTAAAAGAATCAGACAGGACAAGAAATGAGCAGTCAGACGATCAAGCAGGTTTCAAACAAAATGCAAACAAACAAATGCAGAAGACCTTGGTAAACCTACATCACAATCTGATTGCCAGACTGCTTCTGCTTCCTGACCATCCAGAGGTGGAGAACAGAAGAGGGAAGACAGTTTCCCTAAAGGGATCAGTGAGAAATAACCGCAATTAGTCTGTAGACAAACACATCTGTCATGAAAGCTGGAAGTAATGACCGAAGCTTCATTTTATGGAAGCAAACATCGTGAGAAGTGCAGTTAATCCTACAGCTATACTTCATTCCCAGCTGCTAGGTTTCTTATTGGCAGAGCATGAGTGAGGGAGTGGAGTGAAGAGGGGGTGAGGGTGAGAGCTGGTATCTCTTTCTCTCTCTTTGTACAGTAAGTGATCTGTAGAGGGAGTGTAAACAGCATAAGACTGTAAAGAAGTGGGGAAACACAAGCAAGTTGAGATTGTTTAACCCCTCTAAAACTATATGAATGCAGTTTCCTGCATTCATTCACTTTTTGTATCAAGACAGCAAATAACATATTATGTTGTAATTGCTTAATCATACTTTCCATAGTAAGGGCCCATAGTCAAACAAAAATGAAGAAATTAATTTAAATTAATGCTATAATAAATTTAGAAAATATATGAGGGAATGCTGTTATTACATACAGTTAGAATTATTTTTTTCCCTGAATAACATATAAAGGAGGCTGAGGTAGTTCCTGCAGGTGTTTCTTTAAGGCTACATGTAGGCTAAACACACCCCTCCAGTCAGAGGATGAATGCAGCCCGTATGTAGCCTGAAAGGTGAAACCCAGGGTGAAGAAAGGCCATTAGCAGGACAGTAAGAAGATACTCTCCAGAGAGGTTTTGGAGTAAACCAAACTTGCTATTTTGCCATCAAGATATGTTTTTTGCTATTAGGACACAGTCTGCTATTATATAGGAAGAAATCACAAATATTTAGAGATATTCAAGGAAAAAAACAAAAGGGACTGAAAGGCAAATAGGAGAAATAAAAATTAACATAACCCAACAAATAAACAAAAAGGAAGTTAACTGAAACAACTTCACCACATTGATTTTCTGGAAACTAATATCCTATCCTATTGCACCCACTCTCGAATATGTTTTTGCAAAGTGCAGTTTCCTGATACCCCTCTGGCTGAGATCAACAGTCTGTGTGTGTGTGTTGTCTGTGTGTCACACACACACACACACAGTCTGTGTGTGTGTGTGTGTGTGTGTGATGGAGGTGCTTGAGTTCAGCCCAGCTGCTGTAGCCTGTCGATGGCCAGTGGCTGTTTATTAATGGATGGGATAGGATGTGTGTTGGGCTCCCTCCAAGAATCAAAGGAGAGTTTGGACGTACACGCCAATGCATTTATCTGCTTCACTGCTCATAATGCCCCGTCCCCGCGGCAGTCAAACACTTCTACAGTGTTATAGCTGTCACTGCATTTTCATAAGCAGACAGGGTGGGGTAGGGTGGTATTCAGGCTGTAAAATGGGATTGAATGTTGGAGACGAGAGCATTGTGTTAGACTCTGGACAAAAATGTCATGTGTGTCTCTGTGTTCTGCATGCAACGGTCAAAGAACGTTTCTTACCAAGTTTACCCCCATATATCTGTGTGACATCTGTGTTTCTGTGGAAAACTTAAGGGCAGTCAGGATGATCTCAAACACCAGTGCAAACGTAGTTGAGGACATACTGAGGTTAAGTTCAGAACTCAAGTAAAGATACCACCTCCGCCCCCACCTTTTGCTCCAACCTTTTACTAAATCCCCTCAACTCCAACTGAGTCTTCTTTGCATGACCGCAGCACTTCCATTAAGCCCGCTAATCCTATTCAGCCCACCCTCACAGTGTCCCCTCTTACTGTCAACTGTCCAGTGTCCGCAGGTCCGCCCACCCACACACCTCACTCAGCGTTCCTTCACATCAGCGCTGCAGCAACATACATAATCTGATGTCAGCATACATTATGCAAAAGCCAGATGAGCTCCATTAATGCATATTAGTGCCCATTTAGAATAAATTACCTCTGAGTGCTTCACAGTGGTGCTGCAGCTGCAGGGTACCTTACTCTGGGCATATTGAAAATGTATCAAGGCCATTTGCCTGTTTATTATATAACATTATATGTCCTGATATTATCTTACCACAGATATACTGTATTAGCATTGCTGTATATGTTGGTACAGTATTTTATATCTATTTTATAAGATGCATTTTTATGTATAAGTGACCCATATGTTCTTAAATTAAGTGTTGCCTTAAATTTAGTTTCATTTGTGTTTTACATATATTTATTATTCATATTAAGATATACATTTTTACTCAAGTTAAGTTCTAATAATATTAAGATATATAACTTAGATTTACTTCTACCGTCAGTTTTGTTCAGCGTTGAACTGGCTTACCTAGAGCTCAACTCAAACTGGATTTCAACATATGATGCAAACATTCTTCATAATTTTGTTATAAAAATGTGACTAAGATATGTACTGTGGGGCATATTTTACAGTGTAAATATAAACTTGTCAATGCTTTCAACTTATGTTACTGTTCATAAATGATCTCAAATGAATCACTTGTATTTCTGTGCTGCGATATCTTGTTACTATTGGCTGTCATAGTATTTTATGAAGGTATTGGTGGGGCTCTACTCAGTACATATCTTCGTTGTGGCTTTTTAACAACCAAAGTTGAGTGTTTTTGTGATCATGATAAAACAAACAAAAAAACCCCAAAAGATTATTTGATATCATTAATATAATAATTTGATTGTATTTATTTATCAGCATGAAAAATCCAGTATCTGTTTGGGCTCTCATAAATCCAGTCAGCACAGTATACAGTATAGATGGTGTGTAAGTAAGAGGAGGGTCTGACTAACTGCCTGTCTGCCTGTTTTTCTGTTTGAAAACCTGTCGTGTGTCTCATTTTTCTCGGGGTAGTTTGATCTGTCAGTGTGTCTCCAGGTCTCTACCCCTCTGTTCTTTGCTCAAACTAGATCTTTTTGTTCCTTTTTTTACAATGCATTGCATATTCAGAAGAGGCAGCATGTAGGTATCTTAAAACGACACACACCTCCCTGGCTGCATGAATCATCCTTTACTTTCTACTTATCTTTTGTGTTTTTTCTTTTCTTTTCTTTTTTTTTTTTTAGCTTTTGACTTTTTCTTTTTGGGTTCTGCTTTTTGGTGTTTTCCCCTGTTATGTTGTAGTTCAACATATGTCTTATTGCAAAGATGAAATACTTGATTTATTAAGACTCTAATATCATGCTGTTCCTGTGTGTTTATTAGCAGTAGTGTTGGTAATAATAGAAAACCCTTCATATTTTATAGTAGTTTTGTTTCAGTATTCAAAATATTTAGTAGATTTCTCAATTAACTCTCATTAAGTTTTCATTCATTCTGTCTGTGCTGCATATTTCTGTAATGTTCTTTTGATTTCGTCACTGTTTTGGGTTGTGTCTGCTTCGTCAGTATCATGACAGATGTTTCATCTTGTCCATTGCCTCCTCCTCCTCCCTCGATACCACACACCTGTCTCTCATCTGTTCTGTGTGGCTGCATGGTCTGTTTTTTGCACGATGTATGTAACTCTCACAGATATTGGAAAGATTTAATATCACTCTCTCTCTTTTTTTTTCCTCTCCCTCCTCCCTCCCCTCTTTTTTTGTTTATTGTCTCTCTTTTCTTTGTCCTCTCTCTGCAGGGGAGGTACTCTTTCAGATGGCTGAAGTGCACAGACAGATCCAGATCCAGCTTGAGGAGATGGTGAGCATGTGGTGATGGTGGTGGTGGTGTTGCTAAAATCAGCACTACTTATGCTCCCAGGTTTGGAGCCAAACAGATTGTGGGTCTGTTTCTTTAGAGTCTCCACATCACAGGATATTATTTTAATATTTAATCTGCAGCAAGACACACACTCTACACAAACTGCTCTTGAGTACATTCTAGTGTATTCCCAGTTTCTAAAGGCAGAAGCTTTACTTAAGTATGGTTTGTTTACTGATCTTCTGATATGTAAATTACAGCTATTACAGGCTGAAAACATTTTTCAATTTAGTCCTCCAAAAGATCTTTATTTGAGTTTCAACATTAGCGGGGAACATTCAGTCAACAGAGAGAAGTGAGGAGCAGTCTTGCTTTAATCTTTATGCAAAGTATGTTATAAAGGGTATTTTAAATTGTGTCTCTTCTCATCTGTTTTAGGTAATGTGTGAAAGAGATCCAAGTTAGTGATGATGGTTTGTACAACCATACAAGAGAAATAATAGAAATAATGAAACATTGATGACACAGTTCAGACGTTGCTCCTCAGTGAGACCCATAAACAGTTTCTGGGCAGGGAACCTACTGTTCTTTACAATCTCATTTGCCAGAAGTTCCTGCTTTTTCAGCAAATATCCTGCTGATAGTAGTTTAAGAAAATATCACATCTCTCAACATAGATGATAAGAGGGAAATAAAGAGGGTGAGAGGTCATTAAGTTTAATGGTTGACATGTTTGTTTGTTTTTTGATCATTTGAAATACATTATGTGGTTCTAGCAGATTGTCGACAGAAAGCAATGCAGAATATAATAGACACTGTATATAAAAAAAGCATTGTTTCCCTGGCAATATTTCACCACTAGTTCAACTTAACTCTCTCAACCTACACACACATACAAAGACAAATTGTCTTTGGCATGCATTTTACATGCCAGACATCCTCCCCTAATCCTCTGGGTGTGACATTTCCGATGGCAACATAAATACATCCCTTCAAGTCATTCTTGTACCACAACACTGCAAGGTTACATTCCTGTTTTGCGAAGAATCCGCTGTGGTTAAGTGTGTAACAGCTTGAGGTTCTTGTGTGTGTTTTGCAGCTGAAGTCTTTCCACAATGAGCTGCTCACAGAGCTGGAGAAGAAGGTCGAGCTGGATGCACGCTACCTGAATGTGAGATTTCCCTCCTGATGTACAGTTATATAGAGACAAAGTTCCACCCACTTATTAAGCTAGTCTGTTTATCAAGACTATGTGTGATGTAAAAGGGGTCACTCACAGTGAAAACCCAAATAATTCTCACCCAACCCAACTGAGCTGATAGAGACCAAAACAGAACTAGAGGGAGAGTAGATAGACAGTTGTTTGACATTAATGTTATGATGTGATAAATCCTTCATCAGGCCTCATTTTGTTGTAGAGACATCTGCCCCCTTCTGGCAAAAAAAACAACCAACAATTAATGCAGCTTTAATGAGGATGAAATCATTTTTGTTAGCTGCAAATCCTACGAGTCTCAGCCAAAGAAACACTGTCAAAGCCTTTATTTATTTTAAAATAACAATGTTGAAATGTGACTTTTCAGGACATTGAATGTATACAGAGATCTTATGAGAGACTGCTTTGAGCAACGAACAGATGAGGCTACCCTGCAGCTGGAGTGGAACTTCAATTCTCTAAAATATATTTTATGTGTACTTCTATTATGATTTCACAGTAATGTGTATTCATTATAAATTGAATGTCTCACTCATCTTTCCTACTGTTTAGTATAGATGCAAAACTACATTTCCGGAAAAATTCTGAGTTGATTGACATTTATATAAAGCACCAAACATGCCTATTCAAGGAGATTCTCATGGCATCGTATTCAGTTTCATTATGTAACATCATATCTGACCCACTATATGCTTCACTCTAACACTGCTTTTAACTCTCCTCCATGTCATCCAGGCCTCTTCAGGGAGCGAAGTTATGGGGAATGCAGTATGAACCATGTTCTCATAAAATCATTGGCCAGAGACAAAATGCACACTCTCTGCTTAATTTCCTGTCGGCTTTCATCCAAACCACTGCAGCAAGTTACATAAATTACTTCCCACTCTGCCCTGTGAATTATGACTCATTCTGTGAAAATGAGGAGTTTTGAAAAAAGAAAAAAAAAAATCTAAATAGATGAATTCATTTATGTAGTTTGGAATTAGTCCAACATTTTATCATTCTAGACAGGGCATGTACCAACATGTTTGGAAGGCTCTTTAATAAATGTCAATCTGATCATTAGAGTCAAAAATGATGATATATTCATATATTCATGAACTCAGGTCCTAAATTAGATGAACAGGTTCCTTTTAAGGTGTGCTCGTCACATTTAAAGTACATTTACATTCAGCACACATACATTGTGGTGACATATCAGTATTGTAGTTTATCCTGCCCCTCGCCCAGTGCATGCTGGGAAAGGCTTTATCCCCCTGAATATCCACAGTATACACACAAACAGTAAATGGATCAACGTAAGGATGTAGTCAAAGATTTGGGGACACTGTAAAAAATGTGGGGTTCATAAAAAATCTAACACCACTGGCAAGTTTTTGAATTGTAGAAAATAACTATTTTGGCAGCCATATACTATATAAGACATTAGACTGTCAACTTTGTAAACATAGGGTGACTGTAATACGTTTTGGGGAGCATGCTACCTAATCTGGGATTATTACCACTTGACAAGTTTTGGGGATTTCTTGGCTCAAACGTTTGGAGCACTAAACCAAATTTGACTTTTTTTGGCATCAAATAAATTTTGGTGAGCGCCAATAAATCAACAAACAACAAGTCCTGCCCAGGTTCCCAAAAAGGTTTGACCCATAAAGTAAATGTTGGACTGCTACAGATAGAACTGAACTGAAAGGAGGAGGAGAAATAACCAATACATCACAATAATACAATCCCCATCCTCTGTCAGTTCTCCAGTCATCATGCTGCACCAGTCAGACAGTAAAACAGAAGCTGGTCACTTGTCAGGGGCGGTTTGAAATGAATGTATGTCAGTGTAAGATATCGTCTGTTGATGCTGACACATGCCAGTGCTGCTGTGCCCCTGCTGACTTTGTACTGCCCCCCTCAGGCTGCGCTGAAAAAGTACCAGATGGAACACAAGAGCAAAGGGGAGAGTCTGGAGAAGTGCCAGGCAGAGCTGAAGAAACTGCGCAGAAAAAGCCAGGGCAGCAAACACCCCTCCAAGTATGGAGACAAGGAAATGCAGGTCAGTGTGTGTGTGTGTGTGTGTGTGTGTGTGTGTGTGTGTGTTGCAGTGTCTTCAGATGTGTGCAGGTGGCTGAAGTGTCAGACGTTTTAAATGGTGCAAAATATAGATCCTGGTGCTCCTTTGGTTCAGTGAAGCTTCTTCTATGGATCAGTGAAGAACAAGACAGATGTCTTGGCTCTGTGGCTCATGGAGGATCCTTATGGTCCAGCTGGAGGACCACTGTTTAAAAACACATGACGACATGGCTACAGCAGCCAGTGCCAAGAAAATATGATCCCATTGGCTTCGACCCAGTATGTGCTGCAGACAACCTGCCACTCAGCCTCGAGAGAAAACATTTCTCATAATTCACTTCATCTGTATTTCAGCAAAGGCAGAACTAGTATCCCCAACGTAGACTTTTAGTGAACCCATGCTGTCTCCTCTGTATGAGCCACACACTCTACTCCTGCTAGAGCTGGCTTTCAGATGCTGTTCCCTCCTCCTGATGGGATTTGAGCTTCAGTGCGGCTGGTAATCCGTGACTGCTGCTGGTGCTGATGGGATAGGACGTGCTGAGCTGAATGGGATGGGACCCCCGACTGGGGACACACAGTCTGTGTGCAAGTGTGCGAGGTTCTTCGCAGTGAGAGAAATGGAGATAGTGAAGGTTATGACTCAAACTTCCTGTGTCAAATACGTTTTTACTTTTTACTTTTTTTTTCTTTTTTTTTACCCTCAAGGGCACGTGAGCAGATTCAAACTGTGACTTAAGTCTTTTAGTCTATGGCCTTCATCGAGGTCAATCAGCAACACTTGCAGAGTACATTTAAACAGGAGGAAAATTAAAAAAAAAAAAAAAAAAGACCAATCACAAAGAAATGAAGGCAGTATTCACAAATAAATAATATATAATCATGTGTTTTTAGAACTAGCAAATAGCTGAAATAATCAGGTGAGGGATGTTACTAAATTTGGATCCTACAGTATGTAATATGAAACAAAATAAAATATATTAAACTGTTAAAACAGGTAAAACAAAATAGAGCACTGTAAACGCACTTTATAATAATATACTAAAAAGTTTCACTACCTTTACTTTGTAACTCAAAGTATTTCCATAACTTCCATGGATTACATCTATTTCATTAGTTGCTACAGAATTGCATAATTTTTGTTTATGATATCTAGGGCAGGTGAATGGGTTGAGTGAGGCATTTTTCTCTCATGTTCACTGCGCAGGCAGAGGCGTGAGGAGACGGTGCGAGTCTCTGTGCCCCTGTCTGTAGGTGTTGTGGTGACACATGGTGGGCGGGCCCTCTTACACAACCTGCACAGGAGATGCTGCCGTGATTTCTTGTCCGACCAATCAGAGAGACGGAGCATAAAGAGACTAAGGGAGGGTGAAGAAGAGTTTTGCATTTATTATCCTTTATAATATTATTTTTGTTGGGTGAATGTGTATATAAAGCACACGCAGTCACCTGTAGGTTGTGGTTTATGCTTTATTAAAATCACTTTTTGTCACAACTGGACAAACTGGAAAATCAGATTTTGAGATGCAGTATTCAGTATGTCCACAGCTGCACTGTCTGGCTACTCAGATGTCACAACACAGTAATTCTTCTCGCCTTCAGCAAGTTTGTATATAGGGCGTCAGGACGAATACTGAGGCTATCTGCAGTAGGCTGAATCTATACTCGATGGACCTCTGAAACTGACAAGTGTCGTGATATTTCTGCCTAGTCAGCACGTAAGGCTTCAAATGTGACGCAAATAATTAAACTCACATTATGGGACCTCATCCACTGACAGCCTGCCTGCACTGTGTTGTACACAGCGAAAAAACGCATTCACCTGCAGGTCCGCTGTGGCTTTTGACCCGGCATCGCGTGGGGACACTACATATTCGATTTCTCTGCTTTATAAATGCAGTAATGCAGTTTTACAGATGTGACTGAGGTAATTATTGTGTCACACTGGCTATTGCTGTACGAAGGGGTGAGCAATGGCCAACAGGTCATTTTGTCCCTATTTTCCAAGAAAAATAAAATCGCCTGATATTGTGCCTCTGGATACACATGTGCCAGCTAATGTACTTATGACTATAGAGCCTGATCAGAACCCGGCTGATCAGTTATGAGTAAAAAATCTATTAAAACATGTTTAGTTAGTCTGACAATATAATATCAATAAAACAAAAAATAAAGTGCAATAGGACATAATCAAAATCTGAGACATTTTGTATGTCCACTGACGTATAGAAAATTAAACAGTTGTAAAAACTATACACACTGTAGGAAACTGTGACATAGCTAAACTGATACTGCAGCAGACACTGTATAGTTTTAACTCATCATTCCAGTGCAGAGAAAACATAATGTCAGAGGTTAATGGCTAATTGTACAACACTTCCAGAGGCTGGAGCAGTGGCCCCACGCTGCTCTGCAGGAGCAGCAGGGGAGGTAATTATTGTGTAATTGTTAGTGTTGCTGCAATGGATGGCTGGTGGAGCGTGAAAGGGGTGGCCGGGCCAGTCGTTACAGAAATCGATACGCAGAGCTATGAGGAACAACAGCTCAGGACTGCTCAGCCCCAAAAGTCCTGCAGCTCCTGTGGGCTGTAATGGCCTATTGGTTATGAAAGATTCACTCTCAGCTGGGAGGCCAGACATTTCCTCCACTGCCTGTTGTTTCATCTCATCTCCACTGTCCAAATTCCAACACTTGGCTAATTTGAGTTTCATAAGAGTGTATGCATGTGTGTGATTGTGCAGGTTTCGCAAAAGCAAGCACTCTGAGAACTGTCTAGCCTGCACCTTGGTGTGTTCCAGTGTGTGTCCTGGACCTCCTGAGTAGCATGTGTATGTACTGAGGGAGACTGTATTTAGGAGGCCAGATTCCTACTGTGCATCATATGGGTCCTGAGGAGAATCAGGTCTTGGCAGGAACACAGTGGCGGCCTGCACAGTGCAACAGACTTGCCTCTTTGAATGCACAATATGGAATATGTATGTGCCTGGGTTCTTATGGCAGACGGTATGTTTGTGCAAATCCATAAGGCTTGCCTTTGTGGATGTGCGTTGGCTCGCTTGCTTCAACATAATGAGGCTGTGTACTACACCAAAGCACTCCCCTCCCTCTTTTCATGCATCCTCCATTGTCCAACTTTTAATTAAGTGATGCTGCAGTTCACTAGAGCCTTTCGAAAGCTGCAAGAGAAAAAACAACACATATTAAAGTAATCTGCGTTTGCTCCTCCTGCTCATGATTGATGTTAACATTAAAACAATAGGCGATGGAAAGTCATCCGTTTACAACAGCGACCCTCAGGGACCGTAAAACACTGAGCTGCTGTCTGAGTACAATGTACAGTCTGATAAATCCTCTGGTGTGTTTCTTACTGAAGCATGATTGGTGGAAAAAGGGTTTGTGGCTTTAGATGATGCCAATGTAAAAGAAACTGATAACCCCCCCCCCAAGAGGTCACTAAGTCGATCTGAGGGTTCCCAGGATGATAATGAGTAGAAAAAAATGTCATCAGCTACGCAAACTACATTATTTTTTTCCTCTCAGAAGAAGAGAATAACTATTTTAATTGAACTGCTCATAGCTCATGCAACCTGTAGATTGCTGTTCTCTAAAATCAATTCTTTTGGATTTGGAGATTAATAGATATAGAAAGTTAGCTCAGATAGATCAGTTATCAGTTAAAAAGGTGAAGTGGTAGAAGAGGAGACGTTTCATTAGGATTCATAGAATTAGAGGAGACGTTGCCAAAAGCACTAACTCTCCTCTTGTAATGGCAGAAGACCCTTAGATCTCTTTCTGTCTCTGTACCTGCCTCTCACCTTCCCTTTTATGAAGAAAAGCTTCTGTTTCTCCATGAGTGTTTCAGTGTGACACAATAAACACTTAATTGCATCCTTTTGTGGTTCCCAACACTTGAGCACATAGTAGTAACACCAATCAAACACATAATTATCATCCCATCATGAGAAGAAAGCCATGACAGATGCAGATAAAGTGAGAATTTCCTGCCTTGTGTGAAACGTACGTGAACGACACGTGAAAACGCCCGCCTGCTCGTTTTTTCTGGGTTTTTTGACACATTTTTAATGGGATGGGATCAGAGGAGATGGTAGCGCGTCGTGAGATTGAGTTGTGTATGTTTGTGTGTCAGAGGGAATGTTGGGGAGGGCTGGATGAGGGAAAGGTGAGTTATAAGGGAAAACAAAGTGCGATGAGGATCTGCTGGAGAAGAGAAATGAGCTGCGCTGAAATTTTACTTTGATAGTACATGTTTCATTTGGCTCTTAGAGTCCACTCTTATTTTAATGCTCTTATTATCAACATTCCAAGAAAGATCCCACTAAAAACCTGTCAAGATAAAGAAAATCAACAACCTATGCCCACTCAAAAGCCATGAGCTACAAATCAAGGCAACTGTTAAATCATTTTCAGAAGACAATGACACAACCATCAGCCCAGGATTTTAGACTGATTGAAGTTAACTGCTCTTTTTTTTTCGCAAAAATAAGTCTAAAGGCTAAAATCTTTGTTTGTTTTATCTATCTATACATCCAGGTCTAGAAGGTCTAGAAGTTAGTTTGTTCATAGCAGTTGTTTCCATATGAACGCTGATAACCAAAGCTCCGCCTCATCAACAGAATTAAAATATCTGGTTTGATTTCAATGAAATATAAACTTTCTGTCCATATAGATTTCTCACTGCAGCTGAGACATCACAAGAAGATGCTTACTGTACACAGAAAGTATGACTGGCATCAGGCCAGAAACACCAAAATCAATTTCATCCTGAGATCCATTTTTTTAAGGGAGCTTTGGAGCCGCTAATACAATTGTCTGTTATTACTTTCACCCTTTTTGGCGGTTTCTGTTTTCCTTCATCTCAGTGGTTTGTCAGTTTCAGATACTGAGCTGAATTCATTTGAGCAGTACAGGTATTCTTTTACCTCTGCACAAAGCCCACATGAAAGAATTTGCATACCATCACGCAGGGTCTAATCTCCCTCTGCTGAGGTTGGTTACATTTGAAGACAACTTCTTAAAAAACGATAGGATTTTTCACCAAGTATATATATTACTGCTTTAGTGAGTGTTCAACCCTCGCTGACGATTTCCATACTCAGCAGCAGGCCCTGCAGCCAGAGTGCCCAATGGTTCGGACCATCTTTAATGTGAAGTAAGTCAATAAATATCGGACACACAAGCACACACTCTCCCTCCCAGAACACGTCCTAAATGCTGATTGTGCTCGCTGTCAGCAGAAACCTGGAGCAGCTTTTGGCCCGATTTTTATTTTGTGTAAAGAAGGAGCTTTAGGCGAAGAGCGGCTGATTGGCAGTGGCATGAAAGGCCAGTTGGAATCTAATTAGGGCTCCATATCTGAGAGCGATCTCAACATGCATACACTGCACACCACAGGTCTGATGTATTGAAGCTACCTGAATAAAGGAAAAGGGACTGAACTGTGGTTGATAAATGTGCTTTAATGTATATAAAAGTAGTGGAGTCCTCCAGGGACCTGTTATAAAATTGTGCTGTGCCAAGCCTATAGCACTGAAAAGATTTCATGGCCTATATACTTAATGATTTCCTCGCACATACACATACGGTGTCAGTACTAAGGACTAAAATTAAAAAGGCCTCATGTCAGGATGTTACAGTTTAGATACTGAATAATAGATACGGCCAGAGGATTTGTTTGGGGTCAAGTAGACACACACAACAAGAGCACACAGCAGACTGTACTTGCTTTGTGGTAATTTGTAATACATTCAAATGTATTCAGGGTTATGCACCATGAATACCAATCAACTGACATTATAAAAGTTTTAAAACTAGGTTCTGGGCTTCTGGGGCCACTAGGGGGGTCTGGAGTCCTTTGCCTAGTCAGGCATACTATAGTTTAGATTGTGGAAACAATTAATTGTTCACAGGAAATTGACTTATCATTAAAGTCATTTATCCTGAAAGAATGCTAAATAAATTCTGTTTTCATCTCCTCAAATGTACAAATGAGCTGCTTCTGTTTTTTTTTTTTTTTTTTTTTTTTGTTTTATCATCATAAACTGAATATCTTTGGGTTTTGGACTGTTGGTTGAACAAAAAATATATTAAGTTGCCACCTTGCACTTTCTTAGAATTTCTTGAATTTTAGAGTCAAAACATTTTTAAAAAACATTTCACAGATGGATCAGCCCTGACAGTAATTATTAGTTGCAGCATTAGAAGTGTGCTTCACCTGAAAACTTACATTAGATATACCAATATTACAAGGGGAAACATTACATCATGATTCTCCTGATGTAACATATATATATATATATATATATTTTTTTTTTTTTTTTTCTTTGCTTCTGCCCATTAACCTTACATTCTGTGAACAGATACTGTATCTGGCTGATTTCAAGTGAGGACAGTTTTGCTTGGGGTAAAAGAGACAGGTTTGGCAGCTTTTTCTTTCTAGTTGTACCCCTACATGGTGTTTTGTTTCCTTGTCATAGCTCACGGGGCGTTCCAGAAAGGTTGTATAATCATGAGGAATTTAGCAGACTGGTATTCTAAACAAAACAAACGTGAACTCCAGAGTAAACCACCTATTGATTTCCTTCTTGCGACTCTTTTCTGTTTATTTTACTGTGTGTCATATCTGTGAACTGTACTAATGACCACGCAGTCTGAATCCTCTGACAGTTTTCCCCCTCCCTCATCTCACTGCCTGTCACTCACTCTGATGATTGACAGCTCCTCCGTGGTTGCCCTGACCTCAGCATGCTGGTCTGAATCTGATCAACACAGTCGTTTTGTGGTGTGTGTGTGTGTGTGTGTGTTTTTGTAGGCTACCTGAAAATGTTTCCACCTCCACAGTTTGTGTGATTCATTAATGGCCTTCATCTTCCGCTGTTGCTGCCACTTTGGCTTGTCACCATTTGAATATTTCGCTGTGGGTGGTCAGTGCATGTTCAGCCCTTGTGCGCCCACATGAAAGACCTTGTTCAGTTCTCAGAGATTGTTCTTTTCTTGCTAAATGACCATATTCAGGCAGATGATTTCCTTTAACTTCTCTTCCGGTTGCATTTTGATTTGATGCTCCTACTTGAAAAGGATTTCAGGTGACACTGGTGGTGACACTGTGGCTCCTCCATGTGGCTCAACAGTATATCAACAGTTTCCCACCCGTGAATCGTTAGTTCAGAGACTTTAAGAACTGAGAGCGAAGGGAAAGCATAATGTGATAATGATGAAATACAGCACTCTAATATAAATTATACATATTCTTTTTTTATTACCTCTTATAAAACTTATTTCAGTCTAAAGAAAGCTTACCTCTCCCCATTAACACCACACAGGGGCCAATTAACAGAGCTTTTGCTAATGAAAGCATCAAATAGAAAAGGCTGTCATAACAGAAAACAACTGTGTCATTCAATCATTTATTTTGCTCATTTAGATTTTCAGATAATCACATTTTTCTGGCTCTTATTTCAGTTTCCCTGAGTGAAGTGTGTCACAGTAAAATAATACAGTCATTATTTGGAAATCCGGACTCAGCCCCCCCCAAATACTAATGAGGCTCCATATTTTTTTACCTCATCTCTCTGTAATCAGTCTGTGTAGAAGGGCAAAGGGATGAGATTAATTGCTGGGCGTCTCCTGCAGTTGTCTTGTCTTGCCTGTCAATTCTGGGCTATTAGGCTCATTACAGAGACGCAACTAACAGTTACAGAGACAGTTGATCACTGGAAGGGTGTTGTCTCCCTGACAACCACTAAACCTCTCACTTTGCCTGAGGAGGCTAAAGACAGCGAGAGTGTAACAGAGACTGACAGACCGGGGGGGGGGGGGGTGAAGCGGGGGAGCAGTTAGAAAAAGTAAAGTTTGTGTAAAGTCTTTTCTCCAGACATGAAGAAACACAGAACCAGAGAATGGTCCTTATCACAAACCTCTTTTCATCTTATTATACACTGATTTCCTGGTCTAGTGCAAATCAAATGTGAGTAAATGTACATTGATGCCCAGTGAGGGATAATCATCAAGCTAATAATCACCAATAGAAACAGATCAATAATACAACAGCCTCATAAATGCAACATTTCTGTCTTTATTATAATACTAGTTCTTCTGCAGCTATTGTGCTGATTATCTATGAATTTCCCATGAATATTAACGTCAGATTAAAGTGTGTAAAGTGAGATTAGCTTGATTTAAAAACATATGAGCAGCCACACTGGGCTCTTTTATTGTCTTTGTTGTTGCCCATGACAAACCCTCTCTTTATCTGAAGGACAAACCATACTACATCACTGTATTTTCCATGACATCTATTATTAATGCATCCAAGTGTTACATTTCCAAAAAAACAAGTGAAACCAGCTCTGCTGGATTGTTACAAGTGAATAATATCAAGTTCGCTACAGAGGAATGAAAGTCTTACCCTGACTGTGTTAATGCTGCTCTCTGCGTGGTAAATTATAGAAAGGTAAATTATATTCCATTTTAAAAGAGTGATATTTCTGTGCCCCCACATCTACATCCACAGATGATGTTTTAATGAAATCCCTCAGCCTGTGCATCATCATGTTTACATTTTAATTAGCAGACTATATGAAGTTTTATGTCCATGCTTAGTGACCATGTTTCTCTTCTGCTATGCTTTTTAGGTCCCTCTATCATGGGATCTGAGCCCCGGTGCAGTTTCGACTCTAAAGGCTGCCTTTTTTTTTTTTTTTTTTTTTTTCAGCGTTGCATTGCTTCCAAATGTCTTTAAAAACAAGAAGAAAAACCAAATGACAACAAGTGAAACTGATCCATATTTTCAGTCATCCTTTGTTAAAAACAAACAGTTCTGATGTTTCATCTATGTTTAAAACAGTTGTTATGTTAGTGAAAACTTCCAAGTGGTACTTAAATACATAGCATTTTTTATGTTAATCTAAGTATGCTGTTGAGGCAGAAATATTTACTAATGAATGCATTAAATAGCCTAATTAATTACCTAATTGGCTTAATGTGCGATTGTGATTATAGCACAGCATTAGGCAACTTAAGTCTCTAATTTAAAAATCATCATTTTGTCACCACCAGTTTTTTTTGCATCTAGACTTAAGCTATCGACAGAAGTGGTGTTAGTTAGACCAGCCAGTCACACATGACAGTGCGTAGGCTGCTGACCTTCTCTGCAAACAACCCAGATCATTAACACTTTACTGGAGCTCAGTGCTGTCTGGCACTTGGAGAATGCTGTTTGAAATTATTCAACACCATGGGAATCTTCAGATGCTTTCAGTTATATAAATGAACCTGAGGATAAAGTTGGGTTCATTACATTCTACTTTTGCCGTTGTGGACGTCAAGGTGACGCTATATATGGATGAGTGGCTCCACTTGTGTGGAGAAGAGGAGATATCCTGTACCCTGATACAAGCACTAAGAGGACTAAGTGGGTTGAGTTGATGAAGGAATGGAGTTTGAATGGGTTTAAAAGCCTGATACAGTGTGAATGAGTTCAAATCAGAAAGGCAGGTACTTCAGTTCAGCTAAACTACAGGAAATGCAGAGCACCAGTCACCATAATCACATAGCAGACGCATGCATGGTCAGACAGTCTGAGTGGCTTGACTTCTCTTTCTCTAATTCATGGTTTTCAGGTCTGTTGTACTGTGACATTTTCTAAATGCACAGCAATTTTTATTCTCTGCTTTTATATGTCAAGATTGTGATGTATGATGCCTGGTTCACAGTCCATTCTTAAATTCCATCAATCTGCGGTCCATTATCTGCTGAAAGTTTCTGTTGTTAAAGGGCTGATTCACAAAGTTAACACAATGAAATTTTCCATATGTGCTCGCAGGTCCCTAGATTATCGAGGGTAATCAGGACATAATGTCTGGGAAGAGATGTTGCTGTTGACTGTCTTAAATGTAATTTTTAACACGTTGAGAGTCACAAACTGAACTCAGTTCAGATTAGATTGCTTTGACGTCATTTTGTCATTTTGTCTGTAGATGTTGCCCTTTTAACTCCAGTTTGTGGCATCGTCTCCATACTCTCAAAACCTTGTAACTTTAATTATATCAGAACAGTGAGGTAATGTCCTAATAAGGACATACCGTCATATTTTCTTTTCTTTTTTTTTCTTTTTTTTCATCCTCTCCCCAGTATGTGGAGGCCATCAGCAACAAGCAGAGCGAGCTGGACAACTATATCGCTGAGGGCTACAAGAACGCTCTGTCCGAGGAGAGGAGGAGGTACTGCTTCCTGGTGGACCGTCAGTGTGCCGTGGCCAAGAACAGCAGTGCCTACCACAACAAGGTGAGAAGGAGCCACTAACCTTTCTCCTCCTAATCGTCTGCTAGTAATCAGATATGTCACAGCAAGATAATATCTAAACTTCAGTGATACCTGGGAAAGTGTGTGACAGAAAGTGTGTGATATATATATATATATATATAAGGGCTAACCTGTAAAATTCCTATCTGTATGTCACACACTTTCCCAGGTATCACTGAAGTATATATATATATATATATATATATATATATATATATATATATATATATATAGTATCTATTATATAATTTGTTATCTATGTTATATATAGATATATGTGTGTTATATATGTTCAATGAAACATGTTGAAAATAAATGTTCCTTTACCATTATATGTGTTTAGATGGGCAAGGAACCATGTTAGATAACTTCATTGAGCTTGATTTTTTTTCATGAAAATTGAATATTTTCAAAAAAGTAAAAAAGTCTTCTTGTGCCCTGCTATGACACTCTAGGGTGGAAATTCTGAATTTCCAAGTATTTCAATGAGTGCCCGATAAAGGGTTAAGTAATGCAACAGTTGCATAAGAAGGCCTTTGTTTACATCTTTCTTTCCCAGACGCTGTGACCCTCTACGTTTATTCACCCACTTCATTCAAGCAATGAC
Source organism: Lates calcarifer (assembly GCF_001640805.2). Taxonomy (NCBI): domain Eukaryota; kingdom Metazoa; phylum Chordata; class Actinopteri; family Centropomidae; genus Lates; species Lates calcarifer. The sequence goes on along the minus strand of NC_066855.1, from coordinate 17,148,378 downwards.
CTCATGTGCTCTGCTTTTATCTCTATGCTATTATCCTCGCATGCCTCAGTGCAGGGGAGCATTATACCATCCAACAAATTGATAAGAAAAGTGAGTCTCTCCTACCTCTCACTCACCTCACACTGGGGGGAGACGTGAGGGAAAAACTGAGAGAGGATGGAGAGGTGGGTGGTGGTGGGTGGGTGTGGGGGGGGCGGAGGAGCAGGAGCGAGAATGACCTACTTCTGCGAGAACACTTGGTTCAGACTCACAGTGCGGGGGTGTGAAAGTGTCTGAATGAGTGACTGACAGACAGGAGAAGGAAGCGCAGAACACAAACTGCTGATGTGATGATGCATCAGCAGCAGGAAAAAAAAAGGAATTAGTGTTGAACTCGGTTATGACTTACGACTGTAGAAAAGAGCCGTGATGATTGGTCGATGCATTAATCGATTAGTCAATCAACAGAGAAATTCACTTGTCAGTCATTTTGATTATCGAGCAGTCGTTTCAAGATCAGTAACACACAGTTGCACAATATACAGACCAGTGACTAGTCTATGCCAAAGTGTTAGTATAGAGGAAAATGATCTGTGAGGGGACCATTGATGTTTTATTTTAACTTACTGTGTTTTTTACAAATTGGCAAATCTCCCACAAACTCAGCGTCTGTATGAGTGGTTGTCCTGGGCTGTGGTTGGTGAGCAGGAAGGCAAGAATGAAGGAAAAGAGAGCCACCGATTTTATCATCGCACTGTTAAAGGCATTGACCACCTACACTCTACCTTTAGCTGTTTGAAAGGTCTAACTGAGATCACAGTGACTCATCTCTTCCACCAGCAACAAGAATCCACACATTGTGATATCCCATTCATCCCATTTCCATTAATGCAGATATCCACCAGAAGGAAGCACTGGTGGTGTTTTCCTTCTGATCTGATGTGTTTTGTTTGAAGACGATTGAAGGTTGCTGGAATGTGGATTTCACATACATATGTAAATCTGGATGCTCGTAGACTTTTGTGAGAAGTCATGGCCACAAGAAATAAGAATTATTTGACATCAAAAAACATAACAAACTTAACTACATATAATTTGGTGAACAAAAAGCTATTTTAGTCCCAGTAACACAATGCTTACTCTGTTAGTATCCATTTGTTTTTGCTGTACTTTTGTATTTGTGTACGTGTTAATTTATTTGATCATCCCACCCACACCCTGACACCTGACGCTCCAGCCCACACACACTCAGCAGGGCCAGACAACCTTGGAGCCGCGCTGTGTTTATCCTTCACACCGGCCTGGTGGAGTTAGAGCTGTTTGAACAGCAGATTCTCCTCAGCGTCCTTCCAGTATTCATGGATTCAGGACTCCCTCATTTATTCACAGATGATGAATGCAAATGAGGAGAATCTTTATGTAACTGCCCTACTGTATAATGTATAGAGGGAATGTAGCTCTGCGCGGCAAGCGCTCGCTGAGAGCTTCTCAAATTAGTGCATTCGCACAGAAGATTCATATCTCTCACTCTCAGTCGACTGTACATTCCTCCCCTTCTCCCTCTCACTTATCTTTTCCTCTTTTCATCTACTGTATACTTCTGCTAATGTGAATCATGTGATGTCATGTTGATGTCCATAGGGAGAGTCCATCCAACATGTTCAAAGCAGCGTTACCTCTGGAGGCTATGCACAGTATATTATCAATTCTCTGTGTTTTGTTCAAAAACAGATGTCAGTGTGATTTGGGACAATAAATAAGTGATTAATTATGTGTAGATCTAAAGGATTTATTAGCACTGTCAGGTAGGGGCATTTGTGTGAGCCTCTCTCCTGAATCTTCTCAGCAGACTCAGCCTAACCCAACAATACCATGTTTACACCCGAAGCACAACCTGCTGATGTTTCTCCACCCTCAACCCCGGTCCTCCTCCTTCTCTCCTGCAGGGGAAGGAGCTTTTATCCCAGAAGGTCCCGGTGTGGCAGCAGGCGTGTGCCGAGCCCAACAAACTGCCAGATCGTGCCATGTTTCTGGCCCAGCAGATGAGCGGTGCAGCAGGCACCATGGCTCCCGGTGCTCATCATCCAGGCATGCCCATGTCAGAGCCCATCCCTGGTGCTAAACCCCTGCCAGTACCTCCAGAGCTGGCAGCCCTCAGGGCCAGTGGGGGTATGGGACAGCAGGTTTGTTTCTCTACTGCTCTAAAATCATCCTTGAGTGTACGTGAGACCTGTGCATTTTGCACTATTTATAGTCATTTATGTCGTAACAGCGTTTATAGAAACAGCAGTTGTATATGAATCATGTGGCTCATGTCTGTGGACTTTGTGTGTCCCCTAGGCCTGGGTTTAGGCTAATCTACCCCCAAACAGCTCTCAAGAAAGGGAGACCAAGTGAAGCCAAAATGTCCTCAGTTAATAATTCTACCACTTTTCAAAATTTCAAACCAGCCTTCACAAAGATAGACGCACAAACGCACCCACATACAAACACATGTAAGTGTAGTCTAATGAGACTCTCAATGAGGACCTGGAGCGTGTCAAGGGGAGTTGCCCCCGGATGTGGCTGCTGCCGGGAGCACTCAACACATCCTCAGAAAACACTGGTGAATGCAAATGAAATCGTTACTGAACCGTGATAATTGGCTTGTTGCACAGAAGAGGCAAGAAGCAGACCTTAAATTCCTCACGTCCTCTGGCTCTTTTATATCCTGCCCCTTCTCCTCCTCCTGTAGGCCTCGTTACTCAAAAAAAAAAAAAAAAAAAGCCAAAAAAACAACTTGACGATTCACATGAAAGAGTGCCTCGGTTTGGCCTGAGCTAATTAAAAACCGTGGGGCAGATTCAGTGGTGTGTTATGTTCCCAGATTAAACACACTTTGAAATTCTTTGCAGTCTCCCAGTAGTCAGTCCATATGTTTATCTCTAAACTAACATACACAAATTTTCATTAATCAGCACTTCCTGACCCAGATCCACTCTCCACCTTCTTCATTATTAATGAAGATGTTATGTAACAGCTTTGGGTGATGTAAAAAGAGAAAGTCTTTGTGTTCTAATTGGCCGAATGCACAATTTCTTCATCTTCACAGAGGCTGATGGGAGGTGTGGAAGGAGGGATGCCGGTGATGAACGGCACAGCCGGCGCCCACGGGGGAGAAGACTACCAGCAGTGGATGGAGGGCAAGGTGGCCCAGGGCAAGGCCTCACCCCAGACCCAGCGGCACGGAGGGGAGGTCTATTCCAACACCCTGCCTGTACGCAAGGCTGCCCCAGCCAAGAGCAAGACCACACTGAGTGAGGACACACACTGTGGACTAATGTCCAACTGTGCTCTGAATTCAACCTCTCTATCCAGGGGATTTCATGGAGCATACATCCTGGCAACATCAATTACATTTTTGATCAGAGCAAATGTACTGTATTAGTTTGTGTGTTTACTGAAAAGTATTATTGCATCTTGAAGATAACATCCACTGAAAGAGCTAATATAATGCATCTACCTGGGTGTTACACACAGGCCGGGCAGTTTTAATAAGAAACAGGCCACAGCAAGTGGGAATAGAAGGAGATATGATATTAAAAATGAGGAATAGAGAACATGAGTAAAAATAGATGTAGGACAGAAACAAGTTTCATAAAGAATGAGAGTAATTTAACATTTCTGGAGAAAACGGTTGTTGCTAGCTAATGCCTGACTGTTAGGAGAGCAACACGTGTGCATGAGTGACGTTAACTGGTTTGTAGCAGAAACTGAAGTATGTGGTGTTTCTACCAGCGGAGACCCGTACACTGCCCCGGTCCAGCTCCATGGCTGCAGGGCTGGAGAGAAATGGCAGAACTCGTGTCCAGGCCATCTTCTCCCATGCTGCCGGCGACAACAGTACCCTGCTCAGCTTTTCAGAGGGCGATGTAATAACCCTGCTGGTCCCTGAGGCCCGCGATGGATGGCACTATGGAGAGAATGAGAAGACCAGGATGTGAGTGCAGCTCCAAAAAAAGAACTTCTGATTTGCCTTGTCTGATTATTATTGCTATTATTGATTATTAGTGTTTGCCTGATTGTCTTAACACTTAGCATGGCTTAAAGAATACTCAACACATTTCAGTTGCATCTAGTGGAAAGTAAGAGCATTGCCAAAGGAACCAGTGATTAATTCTTGGTGCAGATGCCACGACTATTAATGTAGAAAGAACTTTAAGTAGATGTAAAGTAATAGGTCCACCTGTCCAACATAAAAAAAATCAAATTTCTTTGACAGATTTCATTAAATCTCCATATTTGGTAAGTTTTGAATTAATCCAAAAAAGTTATTAATTTTCTTTTTTTTTGTTGCTAATATCTGGTGCCACCTTTTCCAGGCGTGGCTGGTTTCCCTTCTCTTACACGAGGGTGATCTCTGACAGTGAAGGCGACTCCATGAGGCAACTTCGAGTACACAAGTAGGTATTTAGCAGCATGGGAGATTTTATTGTATTTTTTCTAAACATAGGGTATGACTTTATGAAACACAAACCAATCAAGTGTTGTGAAATTAAACTGATATTTGTTTTGTAAGTTCTCTTGTGTTTGTTTGTTGAGGTTTTTTTTTTTTTTTTAATTTAGGGTGAATACTGACCTCTGATTAGATTTTGATTAAACCTAATTATGTCCAACTTCTTAAACTACATTGTGGGTTAAAGTACAAGTGCTTGTGGGTTGTAAAGCCTTCCAAAGAAAACTGAGTGAAATAATCAATCATGAAAATATTTTCAAAACCAGAAATCCATTGATGGCTCCCCTGCAGATCTCCACCATAAACATCCACAAACGTACACATGTGTTCCTGATTGGGCCCCAGGGGGAACTGCGATGCGGGGCAACGTGTTTACTGTTACTCATTTTCTGTGCACCTGTGTTTCCAGCCTCCACCACGGGAAAAGCAGCAGCACGGGCAACCTTCTAGAGAGAGAAGACATGGCTCTCCCCGTCCCTGATTACGCCATGCAATCCCGTATGGCAGCTCAGAGTGCTGCTGCGCTGCATGGCAGACAACAACGCCCCTACAGTGTTGCGGTGCCAGGCTTCTCACAGGTGGGGGGTCCTGCAAAACAACCATATAAACACACACACACATACACACACTGGCATCTACCTACAGAAGTTCACACATGACACATGAGCTGAGTCGTCGCGCGAAACCTGGCAGAGATCTGTGCTTGTCTGTCTGAGAAAGTTTGGAAGTAGCTTTTTTTTTTTTCCCCCCTATGTGCTGCTGACCTGAGGTACAGTACAGGAATAGCTTTGCTTTGACAGGCTGTCTCTTATGTTACCAGTACGCAGAGAACACTCCGCTACATTAGCTTATGTAAACGCAGAAATCAGTTCTACTTCGCTTCACACGTTCCTGTTTATGGAGGGTGGAGTGTAAGATGTGGCAAAGCTCAGCCTGAAGAAGTCTACATCTGTGCTTGGCTGCCTCTGTCTCTGAAGGAAGTGCTTCTGACAGGCATCAGTTGATAGGAGAGAGAGAGAGGGTTCACCCAGGTGACTGAAATAAAGAGGAGGGAGAGAGAAGGCAGCGGCGGTGGTGAGGGAGGAGTGTTAATTTTTCTGAAAAGAGAAATCATAAGACTTATACAACACTAAACCCTTCTCCATCAGCCCAGCTTCCCTCCTACATTTCACCTGGAACATTACACGTAGGCGATGCTTAATTGCGCAGCATGTCACATAACAACTTAAACAATTCTGCCTCACAGCATTTAAGGGTGGAAACATCTCTGCTGACATTTAAGGAGAGCTGGGTATTATTACATGCGCACGAGAGTGTCTGAAATGCTTCCGTCACCCAGTAGCTAGCGCCGCGATGATGCGGAGGTCACAAGACTTTTAAACATTTGGTTAACAATGGGCTTAACTTGACTGATACGTTAAATGTTTGATAGATGAAGTTACTGTGGATTCAAACGTAATTTAGGAATAGTTTCACATCCAGAAATAACCATTTCAGTACTGTGTTAGCATACCATGACATTTAAATACATTACAAATCTCTAAAATGATACTTGCTGGGCAAACCACACGTTCAAAAAGAGAGAACTGCTGTATATATTGGGATGGAAGAGTTCCCTCACTGGAACATTGAGTTATTTTATATTTCGCTGTCTTTCATTAAATGACATACTTTTAATATTATGTTAACTTTATCAGTTTTGACATTCAGCCAAGCCTTGTTTGGAAAACTGTTAAGGCTTGTACCTGAATTGTTGAAGTATCTCTATATCGTGTCTCTCTGCTTCCATCTGCTGGCTGCTGTGGTTATTGCAATGTCCGCTGACCTCTAAAAGTATTTATTATGTTGGTTCCGAATAATTTATGTGTTTAATTCTCTCCTCTCTTTTTTTTTTTTTTTTTGTCTTTACAGCAAGGGGTTGAAGAGTACGAGCCCCGCTTCCCCACAAGGTAAGAACCACTTAACTTGTTGCAGTTAATGTTTTTTATATTGTATTTAGACCATAATCAGGTTCAAATCAGTTCCAGTTCAGTCAGTTCATATCATATGAAAATCCAAATATGTAGACAAATGGGATGATGTGCAAATGCAACTGGAAGTGTTAGTGGGTGGTGGGAGGCCAGAGAGGGATCGTGTCCTTTCGGGTGCTGGGATCTTCCACACACCGTTCTGGGTGAAACCCCTTTGCTGGGAGAATGAATTGACTGAACTTTACCATGTTGTCGCAACTGAAGACAGAGAATTGAGGGATTGGGACGTTTTTGGGTCCAGACCTGCAAACACACAAACAGCAGGACACGCCACATTTTTGTTTTATGTTGTTTTGTGTTCTTTTCTTTGTGTTCTTTTGTGTTTCCATTCTTCTGTTTGCACTTGTTTGATAAGATACCGTAAGTGATAATATAATAGTGGTAACCCAGGTAGGCAGGCTCTGTGTTTGGTCAGCTGTGTATGGTAAGTGGTCCATTTCAACATTGGAAATAATTGTTCCTTTTAAAAATAGATTCTATGTTTAAGGCATGTTAATGATTAATTTGGTTTATATGTTAAGCTTAAGTTGATTTAAGTCTTGTTCCTTAATGTCACAACACTCATGCTTTGACCTCCCAGCTCCTCTCCATGCCCCCCATGCACCATGCAGCTCCTTTAGTGCTTCCACCTGCTAACTGCACCCACCCACCCAATCCCTAATAAGCTCACCCTGCCTCAGCCCCTTCTTAAAACCACCCCTTACACAGCAGGAAGTTCAGTTCGCGCTCAGCTCAGCTCAGCTCAGCTCAGCTCAGCTCAGCTCAGCTCAGCTCAGCGTAGGGTTTTCAGTGGGGTTTATTTCTCATGAGGGTAGACGTGGTTTCTGCCTCTCCTTGTGTCCTGGTTGTGTTTGCTGCTGTTTCTCCTGAGCCAGCCCACCTGGAAGCCTCTCCCTCTCTTTGTCCGCAGTTCCACAGAGGGCAAATTGATTTCGACAGTGTGAGGACAGACAGACAAACAGGCACAGACTCAGCCAGACGATGCGATAAGACAGGCACCTTGCTGGCCCTCAACCCCCCTCCCTCATCCTTACCCCCCCCACCCCATCCTGCCTCCCTACCTCCTGCTTACGGCAATAAACTCTCTCCCAAGTCGATCAATACAAGGAAGAGGCTTGGGTCTATATCTTTGCCCCCCCCCCCCCAACCCCCCACCCAATCCTGCCTTGTGCTGTCTAACTGGCCGGTAGCCACACCGGTCCACTGGTGAAGCCTCGGTGCACAGCCACGCCAAGCCAAACCAGAACAAAAACGGACTCTGTGCCATCCGAATATTCAAAATCAATGCGATGGACATTTTCTCTGAAGAAAATGTATCTTTTGCTTGTCTTTCATGCATGTACATTTATTTTATACATCACCGGGGATCATCGTTCCCCACCAAAGGAACCTGATTTTCATAAATGTCAGTGCTCTCCATCAGAATGGCAATGTAAAGGATATGTAAATCAGGGTGTAAAATTGAAGTTGTTGATCCCAAAGAGGATTTTTCATAATGTAAAAACAACATTACAATCAATACTTTTACTGGGTCTTTCAGTATTTAACGATAATTTTACCTTTTCATGCTGTGAGGTTTTGTATTCCTCTGAGATAAGAGGCGATGTATCACGAGTAGTGAACAGCTAATGTAAATGTTTTAACGTATGGAACGGAGAAGATGTGATGGGAATGTTTACTGTACATAAATGTGCCATACAGAAGTGCTTGTCATACAGTATCTATGATCAGTTCATAAACAGACGCACCTTATAAAAGTAACAGTCTATATTTCTGACTTTCTGTGAACAAACTTGCTGTAACGTTTTCAGTATCAGCCTTCAAACTTGTTCTCCAACATCTTTATGGAGGGACACTGTGCTCAGACACACAAACCCGGGTGTTTGGGGTCCTTTGACTATCTATCGTGGTGTGTGAATATCATGCCAAGGCTGAATGGGGTCAACTAACCCTCATCCCCAACAGACATATAAGGCACTTAGTTGGTTTAGTGCTGAAACTATTAGTTCCCTGGTCAGTTGACTGAAGGTTGTGATAACTGGTTACATTTTTAAGTATTTGCCAGACAAATGCAAAAGCTGCTTTTTTCTGTTTTATATTGTTATAAATTGAATTGTCTGTCAGTCAGACAAAAAAAAAAAAATTCAAATATGCGACGTCACTTTGGCATTTGGACATATTTTTTGACAGACTAAAGAAGTAATTGGTTAGGTTAACTGTCGTTCATGCATGAAAGAAAAGACAACTGGTACTGCTGTTTGGCTCGGTGGACATGATTTCGAAACGTTGCTTTTCATTCGCAAACGTTTGAACTGTTTTCTGTATTTTGACATGTTGTAGTGCCTCTCACTGTGGGTTAAATGACTAACATGAATAATATATTTTTACGACAAGATAAGACTTAGAATTATGGTCAATAACAGATATGCTGATGAACTTCTGGATCCAGAGGATCAAATGAGGCATCGGCAGAATAACAATACATGATACAGGGTAACTGGTGTCATTTATCGAGTGTACAAAGTTATGGCACAGCCTCTTGCAGCCTTGAAGGGGAGAGGAGTTAATTTGATGTTGAAACCTCATTCAGCCTTCTTGTCCTGTGGTCTCTGCAATTAAAGACGTGATTTTAAAACCTCAGTGAGTAAAAAAAAAAACATCATGTTTTGAAGATAACAGAAGTGTTTGTCTGATTCTCTCTGTGCTTAATAAAGAAGCTGGTCTGCTTGTCTGTATGTCGGTCCAGTTAGTGCCTGTCTATACTAACCACCGTCCCTCTGTTGACATCTGATGTCCACCAACTAGCTCACTAAGAACTGGGCTCTCTGATATTATCATCTTCTAAATCTTATGCATTTGAAAATCTCATCCAAGTACTGTCTCTACCAAAGAGAGGAGGTAAAAATTTAAACTGTGCACCTCTCCCATGCCTCCTACTCTGCAAAAAAATGTCTGTCTTTACCAAATACTTGATCACTCTCTCTCAGAAAAATATTTTAAGACTTCCCAAACAGGAGACGAGTCAGGATGGACTTTTTGCATCGTAGAAATGTTGTCCTTGCTGCAGTCTCTTTGCTCTCTTCTCCCTCTCCTCTCCGTTTGTCTGTGACCTAACACTTGTCTTCCCCCTCAGCTTTGCCAACCCTCCTTTTTTTTTTCCATCTCTGTTTTGATGAATTTAGAGACAAAAGTCGAGTGCAAACGACTGGAAGCTGCCAGTGTTTCTTCTTTCTCCACTAAATTAAGTCCAAGGTATGACTGCCATCGCTGCAGAGATAGCACACCAATCACCTGTGGCCAAACAACTCCTGCATCAACTGATATGCTTTTATTTTTAGGAGTTTTGTTGTGGATGAAAAAAGATATTGTAATCTAAATATTGTACAGAGAATTTATGGATATGCATGCTTTGGGGGCACCAGAAGATGTTAAATTGATGACCTCAAATGTAAGGTGAATTTCTAAGGCTAAAGTATAAAAATAAATTTATTCAGCTGGACATTTTTGTTGTTTCGGTTGGTTTATTATTTTCATCCTGAGAGACAATTAGAAAGAATTCAGCCTTTGAATTTTTCTTTTTTGTTTGTTTAGTGTAATTTACAGCTGTTTGGTTAAAAAGCAGCACTTCATGAAGCTCTGAACTCTGAACTGTGGCGACATAAAATGCTTCTCTTAGACATTAGTCACCACGTCGTAACAGCAAAATGAGCCTTCCTCTCTCACAGCTAACAAAATGGAGATCATCCTCTTGCTTTAACACATTAACCAACAGCTCCTCTTGCACATTCGGTGTCGCTTCTCATGTCGACATTTCTGGAACTGCGACCGTTTCCATCATAACCTCCCACCAGCCTTGTTGCATGTACAGTGTGCGTGAGTGTGTGTGCGTGTGTGTGTGTGTGCGTGCGTGCAGTGCACAGTTGTATTTACACTGCATCCTACCTGCCCTGACCTGCCAATGCCATTCACCCACTGGCCTGCTCCTCCTGCTGCTCGCAAAGGTACCTTTTACAACTCAACTGTGTGTATTTGTGCATCCTAATCACAGCGCATTCATTTTATAGTGTCACTGTCTGTTTGGTTTTGGTTTTGTTCACTGTGTTGTGGTTTATATGCCTGTCTGCTTGCCTGCCTGTGTTATGTTGGTTTCCCGTGGTCTGATATGAATATATGTGGGTCATAATGTACACGTCACTGTAACACACAGCAATGAGTCTGTAGAAACTTGGAGTGTTTGTGTTTTGTGGATGTATTCATGTAACATTTTAATTTCATTAAATTATTACAGTCATTTTAGATACATACATAGAGTTACCATAAACAAGTAAGACCGTCATTCAGTTTGACTGGAAGCCTCTATAAGCATTTTGTAATCATGCATCATTATGGGTGGTGAAGGAAATATTTAGATCATTCATAAAACTGATATTAATATTATTAAAGTAAAATTATATTGAAGTAATTGAACATATTAACTTCTGATCTCTGGTCACCAGGTTGCATCACTATGCAACATCCTGCTTCAGAAAGCAAACGCAAGGCTTCCAGTCATCTCAGTCATGGTCTTATTTATTTGCACCATATATCCTCCTGTGCCCCTTTAACACTGATGACAGCTTGTGTCAGTAGTAGTTAAATATGCATACTGCGTAATGTAAGACCACATAAGAACATATTCTATAATAATTCTGCATTATGTTATGTATTATATCAGAAAATGTCACTTGGTATTTGAGAAGATCCTGAATGTTGACACCTAGGGACTGTCTCTGCCTTTCAGTACAGGGCCTGATTACGCCCGCTTTTGAGTGACCAAAACCTATAGTAAGTGACTGCCCTTTTGTCTTGAGGGGTCTTAATGCAACTACTTCCTGTTTCCTCCCTCCCCATTTTCTGCTTCATTGTCACATCAGCTTTGGGTGTCATGGTGTGGCTTTGGTTATTTCCCTGTGTTTTGTTTGTGACTGCATACTGTCATCATCAGCTGACTATGGAGCATGATACTTGTGCATTCCATGAAATGTGATGCATCATGCTTTCCTTCGCCTCTTTTTTGCATGACACATCACACTGTTATTTATTCGCTTTTTTTTTTTTTTTTTCCCAATTTCACTGTTGCTGGGGAAAAAAAAAACGTGTCATCTTGTGCTCGTTGACCTTCTCTGACATGATTGCATTTCAAGCATGATTTTGCTTTTATTTAATTATAATTTTATTCACCACATAATACAAAGCAAGCAAAACGTTTTGACAGTACTCTCTGTTTGCTTTTCCCAGCAATGATCCACCTGACGAGCCAGCCGTGGAGGCCCCGGCCAAACCCCCCCTCTCTGACGATGAAAACTGAAGCGGAGGACGATCAGCTTGATGAAGCTCACTATGACTCCTTGGAGAAGGCCTCGCCTCCTCCAGGGGACAACTGAGGTCTCCCTCAGTCTGAACCAGCTGTAGGCAGATCACTGGTGCACAACTGGCACCTCCGCCCCTCAGCTGCGAAGCTCTGATTCAACCACATTATTACATAGCGCGAGTAAATAATAAGAATCAAACATGACCAGCAAATGAAACCACAATTCACATTTACAGTAATCTCTGTATTAGTTGAGAGATAATGTAAATAAAAGCTAGAACTGAATTGTGCTTGATCTTCTAGCATGGAAAGCACATTGAAAGACAGAACAATACAAAAATCAGGCCTTTGATTGTTTAGCTATACTCACATTCCTGGGTAATAGTGATGGACAGCAGTGAAGGTGTTGATGCACAAAGAGCATGTGGTGTGAAATAAGAAGGACAGGTGATTCGGTGCAGCAGTAGATAAAACTGATTTGATTTCATTTGATTTGAAAAGAATAGATGTTCACCTGAGTGGCTCACATAGATTCTTGGTTCATTTTCAAAGCCTGAATTATTGCCTCTTACATTGTGTCACTACCCAAAGACTGATGACTGGCTCCATCTCCTGTACACTCACAGGGTCCATAGCTGCCTGAGAGGTCGCCTGAGGAAGTCTTTGTGCTTTTAATCTACAGCTTTCCTGTCCCTGCCGTGTCAGCAAAAGGGCTTTAACGTCGGTAAGCTAGACATCTTAACAGGTCTTTCACCTTTTAGCCTCACCTCTTAATACTGCCTTCTTAAAGGGCAAGCGTACAGTTGTCAAAAAAAGAAAAAAAAAAACTGCAGGAAAACAGAGAAGTTTATTTGTCGAAACCAAGGTGGATAATCTAAAGTGCGAGCCAGACGTTTTGGCAAGACGATGGGAGAAAAAAAAAATGTGCTGAAACACACAACAGAAAATAGACTAGCCAGAAAAATCAACAGTATCTGTGGAATAAATTTGTGCTGAGTGATGGCATCAAAACTGATAAGCACACTACTCATAGTACTGTATCCTCAAATAATTGGTATACTCACAAGAAATCTTATATTCTGTAATATTAGTTATAAGCAGCACTGCAGGTGTTTGTACCTACAGTAATAATGTACCGTTGATTCATTTTTGATTAATATGTTGTTAGTGAACAAACAGTTTGTAACATCTTCTTAAAGCAAGATTTTCAACAGAAATATTCAACAATACAATCAACTGGAGAAAGATTTCGTGATTGCATATTGTCTTCTATTATGTTTAAAATAACTATGGACTGTGAATGAGAGAGACACAGTCAGGGTTACACTAATACAGGCTGTTATTGGTTAGACTGATATTGACTTTTCTTTTCTTTGTTGGAAAATAGCCTGGTGTCTAAGCGTGTTTCGTTAGGTTTGATCTATTTGTTTTGACGTCGTCTCTGAGATTTCTGCCTCCATCCCAATGACAATTAAGGTACATGGAACTTGCTCACAGAGTTACAGATATTTAATGCTGTGTGAGCATAAAGATTTCAGAAATTTCAAAACCATGTCTTTGCAGAGACTGTGCCAGTTATTTTGGATAATGGACACACCGGTCAACATGGACACACTGACAGCAGTTTTCACAGCAACCACTATACCAATCTAATGGAAAAAAAAAAAAGTCTATTAAAACTGTTGTCAGTGAGGTCTGTGGATTAAAGTCCTTAAAATGTTATTTTTATGCTTTGAGCAAGTGAAATTCCATTTGCATTAACTGATAAGGACTCAACTAACCTGGACAACTGTCTACTAACTACTGAGAAAGTCTAGGTGAACCTCATTTTTAATTCCCCCCCATCAATCTGATCTGTATTATTAAACATATTGGTTTGTTCAGTGTAACTCTATGATAATATTATATCATATAATATTAAGACAAGGAAATTTTTAAAATATAATCCTTATTATTTGAAAATTTAAAAGAAAAATCTGAAAGTCTGACATATTAGTTACATACAGTGTCGACAATGTTACAAAACTTGCATTGCAGACAACACAGTGTCATGCTTTCAGTGAAATGTGCCCTAGTTTAAATTCATTGTTAAATTGAAAGACAAGTCACCTCATAATAATTAGTTTCTACTCGTATATAGTTGGTGCTCACGTTGGAATAACTGCACTTTAAATCTTGTGTGGAGGCAGAGGAAACCTGCACTGGCCTCATATGGGCTGAAAAGTTCAAGTCTGTTAACACCGTTCCAACCACACCCAACTGTGACGTAATATTGCAGTGAAATACTGTTGTGTAGCAGTGGTGTTTTCTACCTGGGCTGTCGTGCTAACTAGTGGTGGCATATGCTTTTTTTACACTCTGTGCAGCTGAGATGTAGTGTGGTGGTGTTGAGTGTGGTCAGAGCTTTAAAAGACTGATATTTTTTAACCTCAGGGGCTTGTGCAGCTGTTTCTTTCTCTCATAATCAAGTGTGGATATTCTTAAAAATATCCAGTATAAATCCAGATATATTTGTATCTAAACTAATAAAGCCTATATTGGTATAACTGTACATGATGTATAAGGACTAATATGATACAAGTGTAATGACGACAGTCAAAACTGTATCATTATGTGATACGATGGCAAACACAGTGTCTGTTTTTCAATTTAATTTTGAGAATAAAGAATCAAGTATTTACCCACACTGTGCTGTATATGTATTGTATATATTGCAATGCTGGGATCACATTACAAAACATTTTTATCTTCAAAAGTGGTCACTTTGTCAGGTCAGCCAATCGTGCCACAGACCAAATCACTGTTCAACAGACTGTATAAACTTTTATTTACGATACTACTGTTTTGTTGATGTCCAATGCATCTCCATCACAGATTTTTTTAATGTTATTTTAGTTTTTTAATGGGTTTTTGGTTAAATGCCTGTGATGAGGTCTGCGGTCAAAAGAAGGTTTGCTTTCTGTGTTCATTTTTAAACAGCGGTTTAGTTTCTGCGAGGTTCATCTGGGACTTGAACCCAGGACCAGACCAATGAGCCAGTTGTTATTATTTACGTCTGTATCTCTCTGTGCAGTCAAGGTCTGTGATTGAATCCTTCGCCGCTCACTCCTGCCTGTCCTGAACTGGACAGTAGAGGGAGTAGTGGGTAAATTAAAAGCCAGAATCACAGATCAGTGTCATGACTTAGCGTAGTAGTTTAGTTTCACCCCTTCAGTTGATCAGATAGGACAAGCTAAGCTAAACTGATTCTAACTATAGAAGAAGAAGAAGAAAGCCTTTGTCATTGTATTGAAATATAACTCTAATGTGATGTACAAATCAAAACAAACACCAAGGACCTATATACTGATTTTTATTATTTGTCACATTTTAACTTCTGTTTGAATTTAGATTACACTGTCTGTAAAACTGAGTTGATACCAAGTTAAAAAAAAAAACTGTTAGACAGCGAATGCAGCAGAACTGCACTTTTCTCTCACACCTGGAGTTTTATCTGAATAATATCGGGAGTTTGTCTTTTGACCGGTTCAAGTTTTACTGTCCATGACATCCGATGGTGTTTTCCAGATGGGGACAGAGAGAGCGATGCTGTGGGTTTTCCTGGGGCAGCCAGTGCATGCTGAGGTCTTTCTCTGTGATTTTGAAATCCATGTAGGAACCTTTGAAGCAGGTGACAGTCACTGACAGTCAAGTTGCTACAGCATACTGTGATGCATCCTCTCTGGATGTTTCAACAGTGCAGCTATGGAACTTGTCAGGACTGTTTAGACCACATCTACTGCACACTGCTATTATCACATACACTTTTTACCCTTAACTTTCTGGACACTCACACTGTATTCTTAATTCAAATATCAAATTATACAATAATATAATAAACATAATTCTAAGACCCAATTCACATATTCAAGATTCAATCTAATCATCATTATGCATCATACAATTGTCTGTATGCTACTCACAAAAAATTATGTTTTTTTTTTAAGCTTAAAATTAATTAATTAATAATTGAGTCATAAAAATAAAAGTATTTTCATGGTGGAATGTAGAAGTAATCTCAAGGCCTGAAGAGAGAAACTGCTCTCTAGTTTTTTGGTAGAGCAGTGGATACCTGTGTGTTGGTTGTCACCTCACTGATTTCACTGATGCTCAGTGGATGCTTACTAATGATGTCCTGAGCAGTTTGCATCACTTGCTGCAGAGCTGTCCTGTGCTGTGTACATCCCATGCTAGTTTGTCATGTTTCCTGTTAGGATGCTTTCTGTTGCTCCTCTGTAACAGTTTAGTCCTCTTCAGTTTCCTTCTTTACCAGAGTGGAGAGGTGTGATAACCATGACAGACTTTCTGTGATGTTGATTCCCAGTACCCTAACCCTGTTCACCTGCTCCCTACTGATAGACAGTGGTGTGTATCTATCATATTAGATTTAATGGGACTGGCTTCCATTTGATTGTATTAGTTTCAGCTGTATTAGATTGTTCACTTTTATCACACAAGTTTCCTGCTCACTTCTCTATACACTAGATCATATGACATGAGATTAGATCAGACTAGGTTAGATTAAATGTATTTCTATTGTATTTGTTCAGACAATGCACACTACAAATATTTTCCATGCTTATCAATTTTCTCTGTTTTACACAAAACACACCTTTTTTTTTTAATGTATCCCGCCACCACCCCCCCTCATCGGAGGACAAATAACTTTATTGTAAATGACTATTATTATATTCTATACATTTAATAGCTATATTAGCCTTTTCTTAACTACTTTAACTCTTGGTTTAAACTAGCTTTTTCATAATTTGTTCTGTTTTTGTTTTGGTCTTGTTTTTTTCTTTTGTTTTCTGTTCTGCACTGCTATATGAATTAAACCAGCCAGGCTGCATGTTATTTTAAGTATGCTTCTCTCCTGTACGTTTCTCATTACTTTTTTTAAATGTAGGATTAATTTTAACCCACCTCCACCCCCCCTCATCGGAGGACAAATAACTTTATTGTAAATGACTATTATTATATATATATTAATAACTATATTAGCCTTTTTTTAATCCTCTTTTCTTCTTCTAACTTCTACTTTAACCTCTGGTTTAGACTTAAGTTTAAAATTTGTTTGTGTTTTGGTCTTAATTATTTTTTCTCTCTCCTCTCTTTTGTTTTCTGTTCTTTCATTGTTAAACACTTCATGATGTTTGCTTCTGAACACTGCTATAGAAATAACACTAGCCAGTCTACATGTGAATGGTCCATGTGGAGCCTTACTTCAGTTATCTGAATTCATTTTTTAAATTTAAACTTGGTCTTTTTTGTTTTCTGTCTCTTCTCTCTTCTGTTCTTTTATTGTTATTATAGGCTGCATGTTAATGGTCCATGTGGAACCTTACTTAAGATATTTGATTTTTTATTTTTATTTTTTTAATTTTAACCCGCCACCACCCCCCCTCGTAGGAGGACAAATAACTTTATTCTGTATTATAATTTCTACTGTTTTCTTAATACATGAATCCTACTTTGAAATTATCAGCTAGTTAAACCTGAAGAATTACATTAAGTGATTAGTTTTTCTTAAGTTAGATTGTATAACATTATTTTAGACTTTTAATTTAAATATTAGGTAAATATCAAATAACAACTAATAAAGACTATATTGATTACACTGCTATTGGCTGCTTACTTCTAATACTGTTAATAATAATACATTGGATTCAATCAAATAACATTGTTTGGTTAAGTTGGATTATATTGAAGTGTGTTCTCTAACATTACTGCTATTGTCTAACCTTCTTCTTTTGTTCTGACCTGTAAACACGATCTTATTTTTCTAATGTATGTCTATATAAAGTCTAATTTGCAATTTAAAGAACAGCCATGTTCAGGTCACCATACCCCTCGAAGAATCCCAGCACTATCCGTAGGAAGAGGCCATCTTTCTTCTCATCCTCTTCCTCTGCCTCCTCCTGATCCCTCCTCTCTCTCCGCTTCTCCCTCTTGCGCTCGATCCTCTCCTCCATCTTCTGTTGTTTCTTCAGCAGCTTCTTCCTCTTGCCCTGTTGCCTCCATGTCCGGATCTCCTTCACCTCGGGGGTGTCGTCTGAAAGAAACAGAAAATCAAAGTGTCGACATTAGAAACGTGTGAATCTGACATCTTAATAAAAACAAAGTGACCACTGGACTACATGAAGCAACACATATGTGTATGAAATACACTGTAACAATATATAAGCTGACTTTCTTACCACCAGCATCAATGGCCGCCTCCTTCTTGTGGGTCTTTGAGATGGCCTTGATGACTTGGTCCCTCTGGTGCTCCAGGTACCGGATCTTCAGGTTTGAAACGAGGCCTCGCCTTGGATGAGCTGCAGCTGCTGTCTCCTCCTCCTGTTTGTCTTCCTCAGTCTCCTCCTGCCTCTCCCTCTCCTGTCTCTCCCTCTCCTCCCTCTCCTCCCTCTCCTGCCTCTCTCTCTCTCCTCCCTCTCCCTCTCCTCCTGCTCCTGCCTCTCCCTCTCCTCCCTCTCCTGCCTCTCTCTCTCCTCCCTCTCCCTCTCCTCCCTCTCCTCCTGCTCCTGCCTCTCCCTCTCCTCCTCTCCTGCCTCTCCCTCTCCTGCCTCTCTCTCTCCTCCCTCTTTCTTTCCTCCCTCCTCCTCCTCCTCCTCTTCTCTATCCTCTCCTGCCTCTCTCTCTCCTCCCTCTCCCTCTCCTCCTGCTCCTGCCTCTCCCCTCTCCTCCTGCTCCTGCCTCTCTCTCTCCTGTCTCTTTCTTTCCTCCCTCCTCCTCCTCCTCCTCTCCATCCTCTCCTGCCTCTCCCTCTCCTCCCTCTCCTCCTGCTCCTGCCTCTCCCTCTCCTCCCTCTCCCTCTCCTCCTGCTCCTGCCTCTCTCTCTCCTGTCTCTTTCTTTCCTCCCTCCTCCTCCTCCTCCTCTCCATCCTCTCCTGCCTCTCCCTCTCCTCCCTCTCCTCCTGCTCCTGCCTCTCCCTCTCCTCCTGCTCCTCCCTCTCCCTCTCCTCCTGCCTCTTTCTTTCCTCCCTCCTCCTCCTCCTCCTCTCCATCCTCTCCTGCCTCTCCCTCTCCTCCTGCTCCTGCCTCTCTCTTTCCTCCCCCCTCCTCCACTTCTCCATCCTCTCCTCCCTCTCTCTCTCTCTCTCTCCTCCTGCTCCTACCTCTCTCCTTTCTCCCCCTCCTCCTCTTCTCTACCCTCTCCTGTCTTTCAACTTACCGCTGCTCCTCTCTCTCTCTCTCTCTCCTCTTGCTCCTGTCTTTCTCTCTCTCCTTTTCAGTCCTCCTTTTTCAATCCTCCTCAGTCTTCTGCTCTCCTCGTTGTTTTTCTCTCTCTGTCCACTTGTGTTGTTTTTGCTCTGCTGCTTGTTTTGTTCTCACTTGTCAGTATTCTGAAAGATAAAGGAGTAATATTGCTTTAAAATAATTGAACCCAGGCACAGAGAGAACATGCGGCTACACCCGGGGCTGGTCTGTGTAGCCGGTCCCATGGTCCAAGGTTCCATGTTCGAACCTTGGACCATGGGACCGTGCTGTGCTCAAAAGATGCACATTCCGGACAAATAATTAAAAAATGCAATCAATTAGCCATCATTCCTTAGATTTAAAAATAAATCGACACCAAACAAATGTATTCAGAAACAGACAAGAATGGTAGATTGACGCTTAATTACTTTTCGTTATTAGTTGCAGTTCAATTAAAAGATTAAAAGACCTTCGAAACTACACATTAACCAAAAACTCAAAAAACCAAGTGCCCCCCAGTTTGCCCAACGAGAACCTCCGCTCACCCTGCATCAAGCTAGCCAACAGCTACCGAGCTAACCGGAGGGTCTTCAGTAAACACAGCTACAGTTAATATCAAGCCTCCTTACAAGCGTTACTTAAAAAACGGTTATTAACATCACTGTGGTGTTTCAATGGCACATAGTGGTGAGTTGCTCAACACTGTAAACTAAAATTTATGTAGAGAAAATAATAAGGAAATAAAAATATTTATGACAATGTATTTTTCCAATGAAAATGGTTAGCTAAGACGCTAATGCTAATACTAGCACACAAAGCTAATTTTAATTTTTTAAAGTTAAACAAGCACAGAACGGAGTTTAGAATGACAGTTGACTTACCTCCAAAGATCTTGGTGAAAGGGCCGGTCCGGAGCTGTGGGACTGTATTTATACTGCACCAACATTCTAGAATGCAGTTGTTATGAGTGACCAGCAGCTGTTTTTTAAGTAGGCTATTTTATTTTATTTATTTTATTTTATTTTATTTTCCTAATGCCGAGTATGATACGTTTTGTTTTTAGATATGATTCGTATGTACTAGTCAATATTATCTTTATTTTTTTAATGTTGTGAGCAGACACCATGAGCAATGTATAATTTTAATATCATTACTTTATTATTGATTTTTTTTTTTTTTTTTTTAACTTTTTGGTTATATACTCCTGCATGTTTGTGCACTTGTGTTAAGAAAAAAAAAAAGAAACAATAAATACAAATTGTGAGTAGCCTTTAATATAGCTTAGAAATATAGGGATTTGAATGGCGACCAGTGTTTTTATACCTTAAAACATGACCAGAGAAATCATAAAATCTAAAAACAATGACTTATTTGTAATATGTAGGTCATAACGAACTTACTATCATTACTATCTCTCTCATTTTTTTTTTTTTTATCAAGTGTAAGTTTGTATTATATCTTTAAATGGTGGAAATGGGCTTTCATAGACGTGAGAAAATAATTAGAACAATTTTTAAACTTGATTTTTGCATTAGAAGCAGTGACAGGACCCAGCAGCATGCCCAGTGCAATGACTGCTGTCAGTGACACACAAGGCACAGGTGAGCTGTTGTCTACAGTGTGTACAAAAATGGACAGGTTCAAATTAGTCCCAGTATCACCAGTACTTATAACTGAACTTATGCATGTCAAATTTGAAATTTGATTTTTGATAAATATAGTATGAATAACAAGGTTGTAGAGAATAGTGCACTCATTACATCTGCAAGACTGACAGAAATGCAAAAATATATCTACAAAAAAGGAAAATGCTTGAGTTCAAAACATTTTTATTTAAAAACAAGACCAGTTAGGCTTCAGGCTGTTCCTCTTCTTTGTTACTACCTCTCCAGCTTTGGAGAAGACCCTTTCACCTTTCACCCTTGAGTACCCCCGTATTTTAATGGTCTTCTCCTCTGGAGAGGTAGGGCTCAGCCAAATAACGCTGGACCTCCACTGTCACTTCAGCCATTGTATTTTGAACTCTATGAGTTGCACCTGTCCAATATATATATATATATATAATATATATATATATATATATATATGACTTATCATCGTGTATATATATGCTAATACCTATATATCTAGTGATCTAATATTGATATATATATATACATGTGTTATTTTGATGGTCATTTAACAATAGACCAGACTCATCATATGTACGTGTATTGTATATTGATACTTGATTGTATTTCTGTGCAAGGTCAGAGATGAAGGAGTACCTGCCCTCACAGGAGAGACCGTGGGACATGTCGCCCATATGCGTATGACGTAATGTAGCGTCATTTGGGGAGTCACGTGAGTTTTGGCATGGTGAAGCAGGCATGGACGCAGCTTGCCGCCATACTTCTGCTTTCAAAGAGTCGAGCCATCTGCTTACAGCATGACATCGCTACTTTTTTGTGAACACGTGTGACTGGAGGCTGAACACACCTGCAGCTCGAAGGTAAGGCAAACAGCTAGCGGCTAGCGTTAGCATTACCTTGTAACCATGTCATTTAATGTCATTTCCAGTCGTTTATATCGCGTGGGTAAGAGTGTGTTTGTGTTTCTGTGACTGAGGCGTCCTTGACATGAGTTGTTGTTTTTGTCATTTTAACTTCGTTTATGGTGGTTTATCACATCGTTGTCACTGGTTTGTGGCTATTTGTGGTCTTTTATGATTATTATTAATTGTGCGTCTCTGCCTGGCTGAGAAGAAAAGCGGAAGTGAACCTGTAGGGGGAACGCAGGTAGTGACTGTGGTTCAAGTCGGGGAAATGAGGCAGGTGCACACCTCATTCCACGCTGGCGTGCAGGAACAATCGGTAGGCCTTAGCGTGTTGTCTTTTATGTTGTTAAAGTTGAATGAGAGTCACATAATTATTGTTCTTTACAGACCTGTTTCTTCTGCGGGGTGGGAAGGGAACTGGGATGAGACCGTAGGGGGGAAATATGAACGATTTTGATAAATTGCATTACTCTTTTACTGTTAGCTTGTGACGGGTGTAACATTAGCATTAGTGACGAGCATTAGCACTACCTTTATCTTTTAATGATGCTTTTGAGGCTTTCCCTTTTTGATGTAGTTTTTATTTACGTGGGTTAAAGTGTGTCTGTTTCTGCTACTGCCATGAATTGTGAAGGGTGGTAACTGTTAAGTAGTCAGTTTGTCAGTTTACAACTCCGCTTGCATCTCTTTACCATTACATTTTACTGCGTCTTTATAATGTGCTCCATTGTCAATCAGTTTATGGCAGATGATCATGTCGATGTGATCATTTTGTGCCTGTATGTGGTCGTAATGCATCGTTTTGTGTCTCTGGCTGGCTGTTTTACACCTACTTATGGTCCGCTTCTTTGTGGTTGTTTTGCATGGTATTGCGTCTCTGTAGTTTAGTGTCTATCCCTGGCCATTTCACGTTTCTTTGTGGCCATTTTGTTTCAGTGCGGCAGTTAAGCATCTCATTCTGATCATTTTGCGACTCAGTTTCTTGACCCTTTGTGTGTATAGCTTTGTGGTAGTAATCTGTCCATAGACATCCATTAATTTGGTTGTGGTGACTTGAGACTTTACTGAGCTCAGTTAAATACAAGCTTGAAAACTACATTTTAACTCTGTGCTCCTCCACAAGTTTTAAACGTCAAGAGCAGGTCACAATGTATGAGCTGAGATTACTGTTAGAAATCATTATAAAAACTATTTTAAAAATGGCTTTTCTCTCTGAGATCAGTCAAGTCATATTCTACTAACATTATTAATTTATTACCTCAAAACTCAAAGTGTGATTGTCAAGGTTCTAGTGTTTAGTTTACAGTGTTATATTCTGTAGGATTTTTTTAAAAAAGCGTTGTACTTGTGTTTTCCAGGTTCACTGGTTCGGCTGTGGCAGCCTGGACAGAAACACCAGCTCTCACCTTACAAACCAAACAGGTATGTTTCCTAAAAATTTACCCAGTCTGAAAAAAAAAATGTGTTGAATGAGCAGAATTATTAACATTAGTAACAAGAGTCAAGATTCAAGAATTCTTTGTCATTGTGCATACACATTACGAAATTTTGTGTGGTAGCTTTCAGCTTCAAAAAGACAGACACAATACTTGTTTAAATCCTTAGTATTCAATGAGTTAATATGAATATAACTGATTAATTGTGTCCATAAATTGTCAGAAAATAGTACTAGTCATAATAATTTAAAAAACTCAAAATAGTTGTCAGTTAATTTTCTGCATATGGACTGAAGTATTAAAAATACCACAAGTTAAAACCCTGCTTTCAAAAATGAACTTTATTGAAAGTTTTTATTATGCAGTTCACAGTAATATACATGATTCCTCCAGTGATTAGGTGACAGACCATTAATATAGACATTTAAGGTTTAAGATAAGCATTTAGTTACTTTTTCTCAAATATTTAGTGTTGTTGGTTCTTGAAGATGTGATTTCTTGTCGTATGTGGCAGTAAACAGCCCATTTTCTGAGACACTCCTCTTCGTTGGTAGAATGTTCTGGTTCGGCTGTAATGTTGAATTCTTGTGTGTTTTGGGGTTAAACTGTTGATGAGGAATAGGTAATAGTGTATTGATCATTTTCCTTTATATGCTTCTCTTTATTTCCTCCAGGTGTCACCACGTCATCCACAATCACAGAGAGTCTTCGTACAGTGAAGTTCTTTGAGGCGACGGACAGAGGCTTCCAGGTAATTCACACACTTTACATAAGCTGTCCAACACCGAGCACTGACATTCAATTATGTATCTTCAGTAACTGATCTCAAGTCTGAATCAGTTTGATTTGTCACAAAACGACTTTACTCATTATTAAGTTATTTACATTGTTCATGAATGTAAAGTTCATAGAAAATGAAGAATTGTGAAAACACTTAACCAACATCTACCATCTATAATGTAGTCATGGGCACATTTTCCACAGACTAATATGTATTTAGTAAACACCTGTGGGAACATGCACTGTTTACAGCAGTTAGATGATGGAGGTCTTTTATTGAATTAACAGCATTCTTGCCTTTTCTTTTCTTTCCTCTTCCTCAGGTCTTCAGCTGCTGTTGTCCCCTCCTCCTGCAGAGACAAAGAAGAACACGTTAATCACAGAGACGGATCAGTAAATCCATTTTTCCTTTCCTAAATTGACTTAATTCATTGTTGATACCTAATTACAGTGATTTAAACTACACTTTTTACAACACATTCAGTATCACATTTTAGTGTATATTTGTAATTATTAGTCACAGTAATGACTAGAAATAGTTCTGAAACTCTATAAAATAATAACCTACTGTTATTACAGAGTTATCTCTCAAATTTCCAGAGATAGATGAGCATGAACCATGTATTAAATACAGGAAAACAATTTAAACTGTTACCAATATGTTATCTAATAAGAAATTATTGAGCTAGGTTAATAAGTTATTTTACTAAAAAATTTTACTTTATTATTTTTCATGTTTTTTTGGACTGTCTAATGCCTTACTATACTATGACTTTTATTCACATTTTTGACACCTTACTATACAGTGACATTCGCCTGCACCTCTACACAGTATTTGTGGGTTAAGGTCGATTTTGTGTTTGTCATTTCATTTTGATATTTTGCTATTTGAAATTATTTATCAGCACTCCAATCTAATCTATTACTGTGTACAAAGTCCTGTTTATACTGTTCATGTTGTTTTATATCTTGCCTTGTTTATATTATGCCTTTTTATATTTTTGCTGCTACAACACTGAATTTCCCCTCTGTGGGACTAATAAAGGATGATCTTGTTCTTACTCAAATAAATACTTCTGAACACTGAATATTTTTAACCAGAGGTTATGGTTGGGGTACAGCTTTTAGTCTTACTATACTATGACATTTTTTGATGACTTCCTACACTATGACCTTTTTATACAGTTGACATTTTTATGCCTATTAATACATTTTTCTGAATACTGAAAATAAACAGTTTAATGTCAGTGCTGTGTGTTGGACAGTTTCTGTAAAGCTGTTTGTGAATTACCTGGAAGGCCTGTCGTCCTGGTGTCAAAGAACTTCTTCATTGTACAAAGACTCTGCGAACTGTGGACAATGTCGTGGACGAAGTGGTGACACCTGGAGGAAATCAAAGAGAAACATACAAAGGAAAATGATCAATACTGTGCTACCTATTTCTCATCAACAGTTTAACCATGAAAACACAGATAAATACTCAACATTACAGCTTAACCACAACATTTAACTGTTTCAGAATATGAAATATGAACAGCTGACTGTCATCACCTCCTGAAAAACCAACAACAAATATTTTGGAAAAAGTAAAATGATTATTAATTGTGTCTGTAAACTAATAACTAAAGCAATCGCGAATGTTACTGTGAACTGCACAACAATAATAAACACTACCACTTTAGTACATTTTTGAACCCTGACCAACAGTTAAAATTTAACACCTTTATCAACAACTCACTCTAACATTTTATTTGTAGGATTGATATGGTTTTGTGCGGTGTGGTCTAGTGTGTCTAGCACATACACAAGATTAAAAATTTATGATCATGTACAATCAAACTGAAGTTACATTATTTTTCAATCCCATTTTGACTGATCCTTAACGGTAACAGTAACATTTGATATTTTTATGCCTTACTATGACATGACATTTTACTTCTATTTTGGATTACTATTACTTCCGCATCACTTTTATATTACAGATTATTTTTACTGTTACCTGTGATATTAGATTACTTTTATCATTACATATTACAAATGACTTCTAAATTTACACATAACAGAATACTTCGACTATTACATCTTACTTCTAATATTGCTAATTACTTGTATTACTACAGATCACTTTTACATTATTTTTATATAGCAGATTACTTCTATTATTACACTTTTTTGATATTCTGAATACTGAACATAAACAATTTAATGTTAGTGCTCTGTGTTGGACAGTTGATGTAAAGTTGTCTGTGAATTACCTGAAGGCCTGTGTCCTGGCCTCAAAGAACTTCACTTGTGTGAAGACACACTGCGTGTCATGGACAATGTCTCCCTCATCCTCAACAATGTCTCCGTGACCATGGACGATGTCTTGGCAATCGTGGATGATGTCGTGGATGAGGTGACACCTGGAGGAAATCAAGGAGAAACATACAAAGGAGAGAAATCAATACACTACTACCTATTCCTCATCAACGGTTTAACCATGAAAACACAGAAATATTTGACAATACAAAGATTACAGCTGAACCAGAACATTTAACAAGACATTCTTATACCTTAATGTACTTTTCTGACATTTTTGATGCTTTACTACACTGTGGTGTCTTTTGACATACTATGACATTTTTTTTATGCCTTAGTATAAAGTAACATTAAGTGAGGCACGAGGCCTGCCATGGCCCTATTGGGATTGTGCAGATTCTTATTATTATTAGCTTCCGAAATGAATCGCCTTTGTCAAAGGACGTGGCCATGGCGGTACCTCAAATTTGCTGTTCCTAACCTGACATCCCGGTGTAAAGACAGGTACAGCCGCAATATAATACAAAATGACCACAAATACACACAAAACGACGACAACAACATGATAGACCGCTATAAACTGAGTTAAAAAAAATTTAAGGATGAAACACAAAATTACAAAGAGATGCAAAATGTCGATAAAGTGACTCTAAACTACTACAACAGGGATTTAAACAGACAATCAGGAGCTTCTTGTGTTTTCACCCGTACACGTTGGGGGTCCTCAACTCATGTCAGGGACGCCTCAGTCACGGACACACAAACACACTCTTACTCACACGACAAGAACGACTCAAAATGGAAATACGGTCAAAAGAAGCAATTTAAACAAAAGGCTAATGCTAACGCTCGCAGCTAACGCAAAAGCAAACGCGTGCTGCTAACGCTAGCCGCTAGCTGGTTCGCTCCTTACCTTCGCGCCGCATAGCAGGTGTGTTCAGTATCCAGTCTCATTGTCTCATGTTCGACAAAGAAGCAGCTTCAAAGCTTGTTTTAGCATCCAGGCTTCCTCGGTAATTAAGTTTTCTCACAGTACTGACAAAGCGAGCCCACGCTTGTAAGGCTGATTTGCATCCGTTTCCTGACCTCGTTTCTCCGCCTGTCTGCTCTCCTGGCCAATGACGACACACGACTGAGGCCAATGACAACACACGCAAACCAACAAAGGGGAAGGTAGGATATCAATAACGTCCGGATCACTGGGGGGAGTGAGGCTTCATAGATGTCACCTCGTGCCCCTGCATAGAGCCAGCAACAGCAACATAATGTCAATTGTACAGTAACATACTGGCAACTCTGCTGTGAGTTGTCTACTGATTTTTTGATAGGAAAATGTTTAACAGTATGTGTAGAGACAAAGTTATATCCAATAAAGTAATAGCTTGAGAGTGAATTCTGCTCAGAGACTGAACACCTAACACAGAATAGTCCTTGTTGAAAGACAATTATCAAAAGGTCAAAAGAATTAATGTGTAAAACAGACTTTATTTATATTTGATATAAGGTACAGAAAGTAATGATGTGACCAGGTCAGTGTGGGGGCACATATTACTGACAGTATCCCAAACCAAAACTTCTCTGGCATGTGTTTTTTTTTTTTTTTTTTTTTTTTTAATGATCAGTTCAAGGCCAAAGCTGCTGTCGTGTTCCTCCTCTCTGACACCATTTTAGGGTAAAAACACCACCAACTGCACTTATCCCTGGACCACAACACAACATCTCTTTGGCAACAATAAACAGAAGAGATACCTTTTTTTTTTAAAATCTTTCTCTCCCTCACAGGTACAGTACATCAATACTTTTAAAAGTATTTTTGTCGAAATACAAAAATATTACGGACAGTCATCTAGAGGGTTCTATGCTGCTAACTGTTACAGAATAATAGAGCCTTGGAAGGCAAACAAACACTCAGAAGACACTACATGTTGATCACAGGGTGTTTTGAACGGTGACATCCTGCTTCTTCATGACTTCAGAGCCAACAGCTCATCAACCACTCCTTCCCTTTTACTTCCTTACATTTACACACACAGAAAGCAAAGCATTGTAACATTTCATGATCATGACATCAGCCCTCTATCTCCTTCAACCATCAGACAAATTACACTTAACACTGAACTGATCTGTTCCATGTAAAAGTATTGTGGCTCAACAAGTTTAAGTAATCAAACCATCCATCTAAGCTTTCAAGTGCTATGAAACGTTGCTCTCATATGTTTCAACATGGTGCTCAAATCTATCCTCTAATTTTTTTTCCCAGAAGTCGAAACAAACTTTTTTTTTTTTCCCAACATTCAGGTTCTACAAGTGGAGTCATTGTACTAAACAAGCTCATTGTAGCCAATATACAGCAACAGTGTCAGTAACAGTTAAGTCAGGCATTCGTTTTCACTTCTCTTACAAACAGATAAAATGATAGAAATGATGGTAGAGCTGATTTACATATGCAAAATCACGTTTGTTCAGGCTAACCTCTGTGCAGAGAAAAATAGAATTTCACAGCCTTTTAATAATGTTGGGCAGGTATGTATTTTGATATACTGGCCTGTAGGGCGATATTACGACACATACAGTATGGAAGTTAAAGAATTTGTACCAAGTTATCTGTCCTTTTAATATCTCTGATTGTACTGGTTCTTGTGGATATTGTTGCAAATCAACAAGTGTTGCTGTTTTCTGGCAATATTGGATTTACAGGAATTTTGCATCAATGTGATGAAGTACTTTGATTTGTCAGGTATTTAACTTGACTGGATTAACCACAAACATTTGTTTTTTATCAGTTTCTTAACTGGAGTTCAGAGAATGTACTACATCAAGATGCACTGTATAGCATTATGGCAATATAGAATTACATACAGTGTACTGTGATGAAGATTTCATCTATATTGCCCAAGAGTATTGGCCCATGTCATTCTTAGAGAACTAGCATCTTTCTAGCAGTCCAAATCAAAATATCCCCTCTTGCTGCCAATTTGTTTTGGACCTGCAACATGAAAAAGGATTTCCATGACCATAGGTTTCTGTCTCTGTTCCAAAGCAGAAAACAAACAAAGAAAAAACTGTCCCCATTTCATCTCTAAGCAATAAATTCTTACACTGTTTTCTAGTTACTTGAAACCATGCATTGCTATATTTGAAAAACATATTAAACCTTTAAATCTTAAACTACTTCCTCCGCTTCTTGTTACCATAGTGACAATGTAGTGC
This sequence comes from Lates calcarifer, assembly GCF_001640805.2. Taxonomy (NCBI): domain Eukaryota; kingdom Metazoa; phylum Chordata; class Actinopteri; family Centropomidae; genus Lates; species Lates calcarifer. Next base: position 17,119,022 of record NC_066855.1, on the reverse strand, counting down.
CTGGTAGAGAGAATGAGCCACATATTCATGTAAAACAGTACAGTGATCCTGATTCTTAAAAAAAAAAAAACAGGGGGAAAAGTCAGAAAATATCAGGTTGTCAAAGGTTTGATTAGCTGTTCTTTCCTCCACACTAGCATGTTCTTCATCTTTGAATAAATCCAAATATTAACATTATATTACTTGTGATACCTCAAGGATTCTCGTTGATATTCATTAAGACAAGTAAAGCAGTTTCCAAAAAAGTAGAAAGTCTGTGGAGCTGTACAGTCTTGCTCAAAGTGCTGATCCTTTGCTGAAAAGCCCAAAAAGTTGATGTTGTGTCTTTCTTGTGTCTCAGTGACAGTTTGCGCAACAGTTTAATTGTCCTATTTCTAGGTCCAGGTGGTTCCACACTCATAAATACTCCCTATCATAAATTAAGAAGTGAAAGAGGTGGCAAACGTGATGCTTTCTGAAGGCCTGTCCCTCCACTGTCTCATTAATCTGAAAAATATACAGAATTCAACACACAAATTTCCCCTGCTTTCATAGATTCTTTACATCATACATACAGTATATATTAATATTCTGTAAATTTTATATATTAACCATATTCTTTTCAGTATTCTAAACAGCTTAGGTCAGTCCTACATTGTGGTAAGACAGACTTTTCAAAAGTGTCCACAGGCGGTAAGAGGCACTGTCTTGTGTTTCTAAAACCTGACGTTAAAAAATAAATCAGAAGTCATGCTAGTAGGCCAAGTTGTTGTCAGTGAGAGGCAGTAAATATCCACAGCTTGTTACTCTTTTTCCCCGTCCTCACTGCTTCCTGCAAAAGACAGAATGAGGCAGAAAGGATTAATGCTGGCAAGTGCCCTTTACAGGCTATTAGGCATCTTCCTCCTACAAAAAGTCAATTTATTTATGAGAAATTTGGCACAAAAGTGCATTATCTCATTAGTGTGGTACATTTAATCTAATTCTGTAGCAATGTGTTGTAGCCAACAATGGTATCTGTAAATGGCCAGTTTCCCAGACTGGGATTAAGTCTAACACAAAATGTAAGCATTTTATTAATACCATATTAGCCGAAATGTGTCCATACATGATTTGGAATAGCTCTAGATTTACTCCAAGAGTCAAGGCTAAACCTCAGAGGAGTCAAGTCTGAGGTCAGATACTGTCCATTTAATTGTATTATTTGAAGTATTTGAAAGACGAACAAGCACCTTAGTTTTGATCAAAACATTTTCTCATATCCAGCAAAAGATATATCATCTCACTCAACTGTTTGCTCTCAGTAGTGCATCTAATTAACTTTAATCAGTCCAGCTTTGAGAATTCATTAACAAGTTTCTCTAAACCATTTTGTCAGATCTGAATAGCTGTGACAAAATCTGAAATTTGACCTTCATCTGAGCCCCTTGAAAACTAGATATTTCTTTTAATCTGTGTGGAGAAAAGAGGAGAGGAAGAAGTCGGTAAAATCTCATCCCTTATCAAAAAACGTATCCTGTTGTGACAGAGGAGCTGCTCTCTAGAGGGGACCCACCTCCTGCTGAGTCCATATCAGAGTCAGAGATGTGAGTGATGGAAAAACGGGACACGTTGGACGGGGAAACTGTGAAGCGGGAGTACTGCACTGCTGGTTTGGCGTCCGGGGCCTTGGGGGTGATGGAGCGAGTGGGAGGGGAGTCGGATGCCGCTGAAGATGTTGGTAAAGGCAGCAGGGAAAAGTCATCCTCCCACTCATACCCTGCACCTGAGAGAAAACAGTAATAAGATAGTAAGCTCATGGTTTGACGTTTGCTCCCTAAATGAGTTTTCTTGATGCTTGTACAGCCAGACTAATCACTTCTTTATTGACATCAACAACATATTTAAACTAGGTCTGTTTTTGTACTTACTCTCCTCTGAGATGTTCCCATCAGATGAGTCATCTGAGGCATTAACTCTCTCATGGGGCTTGTTCCGTGAACTCTGACCCTCTGTCCCCAAGGGGAAGCCGTGTTCAGCCAGCTCTTTAGTTGGGCTTTCCTAGTGGAAAGTAGAAGAAAAGGATGACGTACTTGTTAGATGGACATAACTTGAGTTGGTTAATATTCACTCTCTCTAGTTTTAGTTCTAGTTTTATCTCCACTAAGTCAAAAGAAAAATATCTGTGCTTTTTAGCTGCAATGTTCAGCAGCTATTCTGTATCTTTGCCAGCCATTTGCTCAGGAATTATCAGTAAGTATAGTAGAGTATTTTCTGTTATAAATTGCTGCCCACAGTGGAGTTAATAAGAGTAGCCCCAACCAAACCATTCAGTTAATGTGCAATAAAACAATTAGTTTTATTTCCAATTAACAATTAGTCAAAAGAGGATAAAAGGCTTTGTAGAACTGCAGTATTGATGATAATTTTCCTTCAGTTTTAGCACAATGAATGACCCTTTCACATTACACTATGCCATAATACAGTAACTTGAATTAATGTCAACATATATTGATTAATGCAGGTTAGAATAATACAAAATGAATTTGATCAACGATTTCTTTTATTCTGTCTTGGCTTACTCACCTGATCGAACAGATAGACGGTGACGTCGTCAAAAAAAGACACAGTCTTCCTCTTGCGTTCGAGCTCCTCCTCCAGGTTCTCTGTTGTAAGAAGGGTCGGCATCTTGAGGAGGCTGCGCAGTTTGTGGGCTTCGCTGTCGTCACTCACCACAATGGGCACCGGGTGACACTCATCCTCACTCTCCTCCCCTCCGCTCTGTTCCTGCACGCTGTAAGTTCGCAGCTCCTCGTCTGATTCGTCGCTGTCATCTGTGTCACCGTCCTCCTCATCTGCCTCTTCCCCATCAGCCGGAGACCCTCGGCCCTCTGTTGAAGGAGGTGGAGGGGAAGGGGTGGATGGAGGTGGAGAGGAGGAAGAAGAAAACCTCCTGGTGTTTGCTGTGTGCTGCAAGGCCACCTCATCTTTGGGTAAAGTGTGCAGGATTTCACTGGATGTCCCTGATGTCCTGTTTTGTATTGCCTTGATCGCTGGCTCTTCTTTTGTTTCTGAGGCTTGATTAGAGTCTTTCATGACCTCTGCTTCCTCCTCTTCCTCCTCTTCCTCCTCCACCTTGCTGTTGGGGGTGCAATCTCCATTAAGGGCTCCAAGGGCTTCTTCCATGGCCCCCACGACCTCTGCTGCCCAGTCTCCTAAAGATGAGCTCTCTTCCTGGGATGGCCATTCATCCAGTACTCCCTCTGTTATTGAAGCAGTGTCAGAGGTCTCCAGAGGTGGCCCCACGTCCTCATCCTGGTCACACTCCTCCGTCAAGTAAGCCTCCATATCTGGTGGAGAAGAAGATTCTATTCCTCCTGTCATTATGTGATTCATTTCAAGTTTTATGTCTTTGTTTGCTGAGGTGTCCTTAAGTTCTTCCTCCTCTTCATTCTTTCTTTTCTCACCCTTCTTTTCTCCAATTTGCTGCTCCTTTTCAGCATTTTGTTCATCTCCTCCTCTCTCCGATAGTTCTTCTCCTTCATCCCTAGACTGCCTTTCGTTCTCATAGTCTGAAAAGTAAGCAGAGTCTCTGTATGGGGTCTTATCGCTTAGCGGTAAAAAGATGTGATCGCCTGTCTGTGAGGCTCCTGAGGCCAAATCTTCACCTAGCGATGGTTCACCCTCTGTGGGCACCACTTTAGCCTCGACTCCACGCTCCTCCAGCACCTCATCCTCCTCCAGGCTCGTGTCAAGGGTAGGCTTTCCCAGAGGTTGTTCACGGGGTTCGTGAGGCTCTTTAGGTACAAATTCAGGGCTTTCGTTATTTTCTGTGTCATAGCCACTGTCCATAGCTTTAGGTGAGCTGGAAGGGTGGGAGGATGCAGGGCTGAAGCCTTCACAAGACCCAGTTGTAGATGGCAGATCCATGGAATCCATGGAGTCGGGAGTTCCCACCTGCTTCTGTAGTGACTTGAAGGCAGGAGAAGCGTTGATCTCACTGGACTCGTCAGCGAAGATGCCCGAGGTAACATCGGTGATGTCGTCTGTGATGTCATCATCCTCGTCATCATCGCTGCAGTCGAGGATGTCAGCGAGGCAAACGCTGCCTCGGTCAACACCGCTGTCTCCAGTTTGACTCAGGTCTGACTGCGGATCCGTGAGGGCCACCATCACATGCATGTTGTCTGCAGGCGGCGGAGTGGTTTTAGTCATTGTCAGGGTCACCTCTTCTATTTTAGGCTCTGGCGGTTTTTGCATGATTGGATTTTCCTTGATTACATCCTCTTTCATCTTCTTGAGTGGGGTATTGTCAGTTGCAAGGTCAACATACTGCTCTCCTCGGTCCTCAGTCTTTATCGGGGTAGGTTTGGCCACAATGGGACCTCCTGGAGCTGGTGACAGATTGATCATCTCCTCATTGCTCGGGAGGTCAATCATCTTATCTCTGATGTAACTGCTATGACTGTAGCTGTGACTATAGCTGTTGTTTCTGACTAGCATGCCAGTGAGGGGGTCAACAAAGTGTGAGTGGCAGCACTCTCCAGATGCTGGCACTTGAGTCTCGCCCTCATGGCACAGGTAGATGTAGGGGTTGCAGTTGTCTGAAGGCACCATTGCATGATGTTTACTCAGACTAAGGCAGGCACTATTGTCTTTGGCCTGGTGGGGCTCAAGATAGTCAATGGGTTTGGGTAGAGAGTGGAAGGCCAGGCTGTGGTCCTCCGGCCAGGAGTCTTCAATGTCCGTACTTGGCATCGTGTAGTGGAAATCTACATAAGCGTCCTGCCTGCAGCTGTGGCTTGCCCGTCTGTGGTGACCCACACTGCTGTGGCGGTGTTTCGAAGGCCAGGTGTTGCAGGTGTGTCTCTCAACAAATATGTCCTCTTCTTCTTCCTCCTCAGAATCACTGTCTCTGTGCCCAATGAAGAGTGCCCCCTCTGTCTCCATGTTGATAGTGACAGAGTGGCTGTTGTGCCTGGTGTGGCTAGGCATAGTCTTCCTAAGGGAGCCCATCATGTCGTAGTAGCCGCCAGTCACGTTCTTTCCTATGATAGAGGTCTGACTTGTGTCCAGGTATGCATCTCTGTAGGCCTGTTGAGGTGGACTGCCTACAGAGGGGGATATGCCAAGTGGGTTCTCCAACTCACCCAAGGCTTGACGCAAGCTCCTCGACCCCCAGCTCTCCTGGTGGTGCTCAGAGTGCTCACCTCCAATCAGGTAGTGATCTATGCCCAAAGGCGGTGAGTGCTCATAGTAGTAACCCCCATCTCTGTCTTTATAAGACACGTAGTGACTAGACTCCCAGGGTCGTAGAGGGCTGCTGTCCGACACTTGCCCTAAAAGGGGCTCCATTGTCAGGGAGATAGCAGGACTTGAGTCATTTGAGTCATACACATCTGACTTATGGATGTCTGCTGACCAGTAGGGACCCATGTTCTTAGCCTGTGATGGGCAGGCCATGCATTCACCTGAGTCTGCACTCCCAGTAAGGAAGCTCCCACTGCTGCCCTGATAGTCTGGGCTGTAGGAGCACATGGTATAGTCAGGATCAATGTTACAATCCACTGGCTCTTCTATGCGGATGTAGTATTCACTGCTTACTGAGGGGCTATGGGCACTGAGGACAGGAAGTATGCCAGGAGCATGTAGATGTTTTGGTTGGTAGTAAGAGGGAGAAACTCCATGGCTGAGGCTCTCCATAGGGCAGCCTCCAACAATACCCCCTGGTGGGTAAAATGCTTCCTGACAATGATGGTTGACCTGACCCAAGGTACTGGAGGAGTCCGGGGCTCTATAAGACTGGTCTGCCCTGGCTTGCTCCCACTTGTACTCAAAGTTCAGGCCATGGCTGGTTTCAGTGACTGTAAGTATGTCATCCCCGGACTCTGAGTGGTAGCCATCACCTGTTGAAAACTGCTCAAGGAGAGGGAACGAGGAGGAGGTTGATGAGGGGTGGTCTCTCGACATTGCAGAGGCACCACGGTGACCGCTGAAACCAGTGTTGGGACGCAGCGAGTTCCAGCGCCTCTCAAAGTCTTCCTCAGCCTCGCTGGCCCCCTTGGCACACAGGTAGCTGAGCAGCAAGTGGACTTCCTCTGCATTGGGTCTCTGATCGGGCTGGAGCCAGCAGAACTGCATCACCTCATACCTGAGGATCCCAAAATGAGACAAACAGGAAAACAGACAGTCATGTATGAAACAGACAAAATATGAAACAGAATACCTGATACATTTCTGGTGCAACACTTGTAATGTGCTCCATTCCATTACAAGTAGTGAATTTGCGTTTGAATTCTTAAGGTCATGATAATGTTGACCTTTGAAGTTTGACCACTAAATAAGCTATATTTAATATAATCTAATAAGATCATCCTTGAATCCAAGTGACTGTTTGTGTTAAATTTTAAGTGATTCCCATTGCATTTATAAGGACAGACAGGCAGACAACCTGAAAACATAATGCCTCCATGGCTGTTGCCAGTGCAGGAGGCATAAAAACTTAATTGTGAACGGTTAATTAATTTAATTAACTGATTAAGTTGTAATAACAAGACTAAAAAGAAAATGCCACTGGAAAAAGTTTCACAGCACAGGAAAGCAAAACTAGCAGGATTAGCATCATAATTAGAATCTGCAGGAAATGAGAATCTGCTCATGCTGGAAGGGATTTAATTGTGTTTCTCTGAATATTGTGTTTTGCCATGTTTGGCCTGCTCCTGTAGGACCGGTTAAATAATTTAAAGATGTTTCTAAATGTGTTACTGTGTGTCTCTCACCAGCGCTCAGCCAGGGGCACTTTGAGCAGCGGTTTGGGCAGTCGCAGCTGCTGCTCCCTCACAGCGTAGGTGAGTACTTGTCTATCAGAGTAGTGTCTGTAGGGCTGGTTGCCCAGCTCAAACAGTTCCCAGATAGTCACACCCAGGGACCTGAGACACAGGATAACATGGATATTGTGGTGATTAAACATATCAGAACAAGTATGAACCATTTCCCCTATGTACACATACTTATCCCTAAATAGTCTTTGGTTAATTTGCGCCCTGACCTCACATATCACAGTCTTATGTCTTGACAGAGTGAGAGTTTATATATATTTTTTGTTGGCTAGTTCTCCCAGTGTGCCCTCTGCTCTTGTAATTTTAGTATCAAGAGCTACTTGGAACTTGGAAGAAAAAATGAAAGGAGTTAAAGACAGTTCCCCAAGGGACAAAAGTCTAATCTATCTTCTATGTTTTGTCATTTACTTTCACATTTAGGGTTAGGGTTGGCCATTTTCCATAGTGTGTGTTTCCCAGGGAACCAAGATCAGGTTTGTGGTTGTGTCCTTTTATGCTAAGTATAGATATGTTTTAATGATTCCATTTTAAAGTTCAATAAGCATCATTGTGCAAGATTTCAGTAGCTTTCAAAAAGAAGAAAATGCTTTATTTTTACAACTTAAATCCTGCTTTTAATAAAATGCAGCATGAATAAAAGTTAATTTAAAAATAAAATGCCTGAATTTGTTGAATTTCTAAAGGCAACTGGGTATAATAAAGGCAGAAACCAGCAAAAACAACATTTGCATGGCACACAAAATATTTAGTCATCTATCCTCTTACACCCCACCCCGTAAACTATTTCATTTTGAAACCATATGCTATTGTTTCTAAGAACAACTAAGCAAATGTGCATGTATCTTTGCGTGTGTGTGTGTGTGTGTGTTTGATCCTACCAGATGTTGCTCTGTTGGGTCTGGTCAGCCACCAGCAGGTTTCCATGCACCTCATCAACGAGCTCTGGAGCAATCCAGCGCAGCGGCACGAACATCTGATCTGATGTCACATAGTAATCATCCTAATGGGAGGCATGGGTAAAATGTTGACAGGCAGCCAGTGAGAAAAAACCTCAGCGTTAAATTTTAAGCATTTTAACTGTTAAATCTGACTCACAACCTGCAAAATAATAGTGTTTATATTTGCATACATTACTGTGTGCATGTTTCTCTGATAAGCAGACCTTGTACTTAGTGTGGGACAGGCCATAATCTCCAATCTTCACTGACACATCAGCAGTCAACAAGCAGTTCCTCAAAGCCAGGTCACTGGTGACAGAGGGGGTGATGGGGAAGGAAGAGGGGGGTAAACAGCTGTTACATCTCATCGTTATTTATAAACATACTAAACATGTCTTGGAAATTGTGGGAGGGTCCTGTTTCTTGAGGCACAAAAATATTTAGAAGCCCTGCAAGCAAAAACACAGACTAATAGCAAGATGGATTATTCATTTAGAGTTATCTTTGAAAACACATATCAAGATCCACTCCTGTCTCTGAAAAACATGCTGCAGACTGAGTGGAGGTTTGAGCTGTTCTGGAGATGAGGGTTCACCGCCTGCAACAAAATCACTGATGCTGGAGTCTGTAAGGAGCACTCAGGCAGCACCAGGATATTGTTCCAGGAAGCAACCAAGAAGTAGTACTGATTATAGCTCAGTACTGGCATTGTAATTTAAAAAGTGTGTGTGATATTTAATAGCAGAAATTGCTCACTACCTGTGTGTGAAGTTGTGTTTGTGCAGGTGCAAGAGTCCTGAGGCGATGTCACAGGCCATCCGCTGAAGAATCAAAGGCTCTGGGGTCATGGTTTCTGCAGTCCTGCAGCCTCGGAGGTAACCCTTCACATCCCCCTGGACCCAGCGGAGAGAAATAAAACAACTGTATGTTACAACCTCTGACCACTGGAGGGCAGTCTTGTCATTGTGCTCTGCTTAATGGGATCAAAAGTCACCTATCTCGAGTTGTCAATTGTGTAAAAATGCCTTGGTATTAGAATCTGCATGCAAGTCCACCAGATCATCTAGGTGTCCTCAGTCAGTAATGTACAACTGGATTTTTTTTTTTTTTTTTTTTTGATTATCTGGAATGAACAGACCAATTTGTCCACCTGAGTGAATTATGCCCATTTTTGGTCTGAAATTATCTTGCCTGGCACAACCCTGGCCTCTCTGTGTCTCACAGTACTTAGAATGTATACGGTTTACAGTAATCACACAAAATGATGTCTGATCCTACAAGCCATAACAGGTGTGAACAATATATTTCATCAGCTACCACCAATTTACTTCACTCACACTGTGCAGTGGATTAAAAAAAAAGATTGCTGTGAAGCAGCAGAGAGCCAGTTCTTAAATCTTTGATTACTTCGATATCACTGCAAATGTCAGTATTAAATCTACTGAGCTAATCAATTCTGTGGAGCTGATGGATTTGGATTTTATGCTGCCGTTTGAGTGATATTAGTGTAGCATGACTTATTGGTAAGTTTGGGCTCGGCTGCCAAATATTTACAGCGGCTGCCAAGAATGATTTATTGCCAAAAGTAATTAACAAAAAAAAATCCATAAAATATTTATAAGAAAAATTAATTTGATGCTCTGACGCAGTTAAAGGATGTAATGCAGGCTTTCAATTAAAAGCAAAGGTCCTTTCCTAAGTATTTCATACTGTAGTTTCTAAAATATGCACCAAATGGATGCTTAATCTTAATAAATCTATTTCTTTCTACATGCTGTAGTGTAAGCCATTCTCCCCACACCTGGCCTCTGAGGTTTAACACGTACCAGTGGACAAAACTCCATCACCAGCAGGTAGGGGGTGACTTCAGTGCACTGGGCCAAACACTGCAGCAGAGCAGGGTGCTGAAGAGTACTGGAAGAACAGAGGAAGAGAGGGAGAGGATGTAGTAGCTCTATGACGACACAAAAATTCCTAGACACCCACACTGACATACAGTATATACATACTGTGTTCACTGTGAAGAATCACACAGTATATTGACAGTATTTCTAAAATGATCTTATTGCAAGGATACATTAAATAAACAGACAGTTCAAGGATTGTTGCTACATGCATAAGTTATTAAATGTTGCAATTATAACAAGTGACTAAAGTTCCTTTTGAATCATGGTTTCATATTGTCACATTGAAATTGAAATCTGCATTCATATGCTTATCAGCCACTCCAGCCATTAGTGCAATAAAAAAAGATTCTTTCTGCAGTGGAGGAAAAATACAGTTCCACCATCTCAAAACTGAGAGTACAGTGCTTCAGTAAAAGTATGAGTTATATCTCATACTGTCACTCCTATAAGAGTGACAAGTGACAGAGATAAATGTACCGGTAAGGCTGTGCCTCCTCCAGGAAGTGCATCTGGTCCTGCACGCTAGCGCTGGCTTTGAGTTCCTTCACCACCACTTCGGTGGTGTTTAGGCCTGCGTTCACCTCCCCCAGCAGAACCTGAAAAAGTACATATATACAGATAGACATTTGCGCACAAACAAACCAATTAAGCATGAATGGCAGTGACCGTTACACAAAGGCAGACAAAAAAGACATGAAGCAGTCATGCAGGAGTTCAGTGAACAGAATACAAAGAGACAACAGAGACAAAAATGCAGACAAACAGTTACAGATGGACATACCCAGTGAAGGTACGGAAAAGATGGATGTATGAGTGAACAGGATGAAAAGGGGGAGAAACAGACAAAGAAGCGGAGAGGGAGAGAATGGGAGAAAGCGACAACAACAAGTTATCTGGTTGTAAAATGATGCCACACAACATGAAGTGGAGAGCTATTACTTTGAAAATTTTTACCAGCCTAACATTTGTTCTCAGGGGCTAAATCTATCACTTCTGAGACGAGCTGACATCAAAGGCATGAGGATCAGGCTGGTATTACACACTCAGACATTACAGGTAACACAGCATGTCGGGACATTTTTAACTGAGTTCATTCTAAAAGCGGCTGGGATCACAGGAAAAACTAATAGCCATGATGTTAGACTCAGTGATGCCGCGTTTCATCTACCTGGCAGGTGGCTGCAGGGACAGCAGGAGCGACTGTTAGAACCACCAGCAGGTAGTTATGAAGAGTGAGGTGTCTGAAGTGGCTTACCTTCCCGAACCAGCCATTCCCGATCTCTTTCAGGTAGAGAAGACTGTGGCGGCTGAGATCTGTGGATTTCAGGAGTTGGACTGGAGGGAGAGAAAAAAAGAGGAAGAGGCGTTACAGTGATGAATTATCCTCCAACCAGCAGCCTCTTGATGATGTCTTACAGTTGTGGTCTTTTACAAACCCTGCGGTTTTTACATGCTGTAGCCTAGTTACTACAAATAACATCATGTTACATTGCAGCTAACTATTCTGAAGACCAAACGAATGCATTACAGACATGTAAATATATTTGTCCCACCATCCCCAGGCAGCCACTGGTTTCCATTAATTACCATATCAATCTGGTTGCAGACTCTTGAAACTTGCTTGAGTTGTTTAATTTATCATCATCAGATGAATTTGATCAAAGTTCTGTAATCCCATGCAGACTGATGAAATACAATATTAGTATACACTGTAAGTTCAATCAACATTAGTCAGATTTCAATGCTTCAGAGTCAGATTTGCCTTCCTTTTAAGCCAAAATACATAAGAAAATTCTAAAACATTTAAAGTTGACTTGCTGTTAAACAGAAGAACCTATGTACTAACGATAAGTTAATGATAAAAGATAGTTGACTTTACTAATTTACAAAGTGATGCTGGGACCTATTGTTCCATTATATATAAAAAGATGAATATATTATACATACAAGCACAATTATCTCCGAAAACACAAAAAGAAGTTCAGTTACGTGGAGGGGAACCATAAATATAATATATAGACAGGTCTAAACATATAACTCATTAACAGTAACCTGACAGAACGCACCACATCCAGGTTCTTAAGTGGCCACTGTAGAACCCATCCTCTGTCCAATCAACTGGTATTAACCGTCGCTAAAATGAGATATCCGAACATGCCAGTGGATGTTGCCCATGGTCCGTGAGTTAACATAACAGATCCCACTCTTAAGTCTTATTCTATATTGAGCCTTCTCTGGCACCGATCTGTCTGACTGTCCTCCAGCTCCCTGATGCATCTCTGTCAGCATCCCCTGAGTCTTTCCTGCTAGCCGAACACGCCCGACCGTCCTGCCCCAGCTCAGCCGAATGAAACAGGATTGACGGCAAAACTCCCCACCACCACCACCACCACCACCACCACCCCCCTCCTCTGTCCCCTCCATCTCTCACCCCTCACCATCTATCCCTTTCTTTCTTTCTGCATCTCCCACGATGACACTTAGATTCTGGGTGTAGAGGCAGACAGACAGATCTTTGTGGTGCTGCGCTGCCCCCCTCCCTCCCTTCAGACTGCCACACAGTCCAGTCACTGTGTGGAGGCCATATTGGACACCCATGTCTCCTTCCCTAGACTGGTCATTCCTTACACCCACTCACGCTCTCTCCATCCCAAAGCAGAATACCCACCATTGTTTGGCTGCTTAGGGCAGCATGGCACCAGTTAGGACCAGTTAGTACGCACACACTGGGGCTATTATCCACCAGCTCCTTGACATAGGAACCAACTGTTTTTTGGTGATAACAGTGGCAGGCAATAGGTCCCACCTACGCCATCATGTTAACCTCAAATATTCATAACGCTGATGGAACAATGTGGGGGAGATGATACATGCTTAAATTCTCAGAGACTATATTATAATATTTGTTATCTCTGCTGAGGTCATGTTTTTGATCTCATGTTTTTGTTTCTTAGCGAGGTGTCTGAAAAGAACTTTGAGTTTTCTATGAAATTTGGTTGAAAGTTAGTCAATGGGTCAGAGCACTGTGATAAACTGAAAATACACTGACTACCCTGCTAAGTTCTCAGATCTCTTTACAGCCAATACACTAACTCAATTTCCATTTGACAACACTGTCTGGCCTTTTTAAGCTGTGTGCTGCCGAGCATCTCTCTGAAGAATGCATCTAGCTTAATCGCTATAGTAGCCAGGAAGTCTTTAGCAAAATGCACAGCAGCTAAATCACTCAGAGCCAAATGGAATTCCCATTATCCTCTTTCACTCCAGTGCATCTTGGTCCACCCTCTGCTGAGGTGCTGAGCTGTAGTGCTGGCCCTGGACAATCATTTAAATTCACTTATGACGTTTGCCCATTGTTGTTGCGTAACTCAATTAGCAGTGGTAGCACGGCGATTTAGAGGTTGATGTAACACGAGTGATTGTGTGATGTTATCCTGCAGATCTGAAAGTGTTACTTAGAGGAATGCATGGATTACATATATCTGCTCTGAGTGGGAGGAAATTTCAGTGTGTGGACATGAACATGAGAACTGGGCTTGCTTTTGCTCAGCTTTCTCATTGTGTGTGTTTTCACATGTGTGTAGTTGTTCACATGTCTCCTCTGGGTGGGTGTGAGCTTGATTAGTCTTTGCAATGCAGCCCGCAGCACAGAACAGCTGCATCAGGGTGGGTCCTGAGGACCAGGCCCCGGACTGAGCCAAGCTCTTACAGTCCTGGTGTCTCATAAGGAACTCCACCTATTCACATAGTCCTTTGACAACCCCAGTGCTCTGCTGGATGACGGAGGAGATGGGAACATTGGCTGAAAGTAAACAGACTTACTCATAGCTGTAAAATACTTAATCTCCACATCTACCTCAGCTCTCTGGAATTATTAGAGATTCTAAATCTGAGACTCACACCTACACTGTGTTAAAAGTAACCTCATGACCTTTTCATTCTGCGACCAGTTTTACTTTGATAATTATGTATTTCTCTGTATCCATTTTCTCTGCCTTTTTGCTGTTTTAGTGCTCGTGCTCTTCTCTTTTCCTCTGTCCTTTCTTTCACTCTGTTGCTGAATGTTAAGCTTTTTTGTTTTAATATTTTATCACCATGGAAAACTCTTACTTTGAACTGTATTTGTATGGAGTGGTGCTATACAAATAAACTCGAGCTGGAAAGGATGCAGGAAAACAAGACAAACTCCAGATGAAGAGACGGATACTGGCGGGAAACAAAAATGAGGAAACATTATGACAAAGTTATGACCAGTATTATAAGATGGATTTGCAATTTCTCAGTGAAAAATGATTTCCCCTCATGATGTCACTGGGTGAGGCTCTCCTGAAGGTGCAGTAATAAATCTCTGACCTCTAACACTACTGTAATGGTTTCTATTATTCACAGAAGACAAAGCATATGTTAAAGGGTTGGCTCAGCCAAATCAAAGTTGGAAAGTGGTTTCACTTACCCCTAGTGGTATTTAGACATGAAGATAGTTTTGGCTTTAATAGCTGAGGTTTTGAGTTATCTGCTTCTGGAAATGTTCCCACCAGGAACTGCAGCATTTTGTAGGTTTTTCAATTAACTGGACACCACAAATGAAATTCCATTAACCTTCCTTGCATTTAAGTGTCATTACAGACCTCATTTTTTTTTTGTTATTTTAAGGCTTCAGCAAATAAAACCAAACCTATCTGCATGAGTAGATTCCACTAGGAGTAACCAGCTCTTTTGGTCCCTTATCCCCTGCCTATCTGATGAGTGTGGGTCAAACCTCATTGGCTGTATAATGCCAAACTAACTATTCAAATTTACATCTGAGCTTTGATGTGGACCAGTCCCTGCATTAATTGCGTGGGCATGATCCACTCAGTCTCACTGCAATTCATCGTCAAGTTTATCAGGCAGCATCAGCCCATTAAGACACAACAAGGTCCATTGTCACAGTAGCAGAAAGAGAGAAAGAAGGCGACAGAGTGAAAGAGGGATATTCTCACTGGGCTTCTGTCCTCTTGCATGCCTGACATACCAACAAGCAGCAGTGTAGGCTGGCTGCCTGGACGTTATTATGCAACAGGCAGATGTTTGTGGGAGAGAGTGAAAGTTAAAGAGCACAGAGTTCATTCTGTAGGGACCTGCAGTGAGGGATTGTGGGATAGGTGGAGGCCCAGCTGGCCGAGGCCAGTGTCAGGGCGGTGTTCACTCCAGGGACAAACTTTGACTAATGCCAGATACACAGCCCTCCTCGCTATTATATTACTCTCACACCCTAGAAATGCACTTTCATGTGTATGGCTCTGGCACTCTTGCAAGGTTTGCATCAGTTTGCAGCAAAGTACTAGGGACATAAATTACAAAGAACTGACAAAACTGACAAAAATTATTTCATGATTGGGTATTCTTTGACCACCCATTCGTCTTATATTGTATCCCCCTCAACAGAAGAGAGAAAGTGAAAATATTTTCAAATGTAGTGTGGGGATTTCACAGATTGAGTAAGTCAGAAGACTGCTAATGGAAGTGGAGGGACCAAGCCTAACCCTGCATGATTCTTTAAAACTCAATGACATGACTTTGTATACAGACCAGGGAGCCACTTGAAGATCCATCTGAGCTGCAGAGGTTAAAGTGATTTGAACATTGACTCACCTGATCGTGCAGGTTGCTTGGCGACCGGGAGGGACACCTCGGTGAGCGGCAGGATGTAGACGTCCGGGCTGCCCTGGGAGGCCGGCGAGGCCAAGGTGGACATATCTGCATGATACTCCTCCCCATCCACATTCTTGAATTCCTGGAACACACAGACACACAAAAAATGAAGAGGTCAAAGGTGTTTCAAAAGAACAGGTTGCTTTCATTAGACTGGCAGCTGGTTGGTAACTGATAAACAGCTTCTTCACTTGTAAGGTCACAGATGTGAGGACATGAGGATGCAAATGTAGAAACAAACAGTCTGCCTCTGCTAGATCCTGATGGATGCATACATCTACTCTTTGTGATATGTAATATTAACGTATGTGTATATGCAGAAAGCAAAACAAAAGAAAATGTTATAGAAAAACACAATTGAAAACTGATGATATTTTCGCTGGACCACTAAAGCAGAGCTGAGATAAACTGAGGCAAGCTGTCCTGGCCTGGCTCAGTGTCTCTGAGCTGTTTGTGAGACTGTTGGAACATCCTAGCATAAACAAAGCCAGTCTGATTTACCCAAGGATTATTTGCACCAAGATTACATGTATCTCAATCCTCTACTTTACAATTAAGCCTGATGATTTTTACTTTCTGGAAACACACAGAGCACAGAAAGAATGTTTTCTCAAGTATTTGGTGATGTATTTTTCTATTTTTTTTATATCAATTGCCCAATGCTGCTATTATTATATAATAATAAGGAAAGCAAAAAGGACTATTGACTTGATTTGCTTCACTTCAACAATGTGTCCTCTGATCCAGCGCTCACACTTACAGGCCCCAAATGGAACCGGGCAGAAGACTGATCGATAAACATTCACAACTCTGAGTAGATAAGAGAGATTACTGTTTGCAAAGGAGACCTTAATAGCCTGATCCCACACACATCACCGGCAACAGAGATCCTCAAACATGTATTAACTTTTTAGTTGAAACAAAGTTTGGGTAAAATAGCTGATTATCTGATTTGGAATTAATCACTAACAAGTGGATGTTAACATGCCAACAACTATCAAATGAAATTCAACATATGGAATAATCAGCATACAAGCTAAGAAGTAACATTTCTTCATATGACTGTTTTAAACTATTTTAAATCACTATGTAATAATGAACCACCCTACTACTACTACTGAGTTAAACAAGTGCATTTATTTATATCTTATATTCAATTTTTTCCCTTCTCTCTTTTGTTTTCTTTTTAAACAATTTTCTATTTATTTGATGGATCTACACATTGGTCCCCATCTTACACAAATTTAAAAATCTCTGTAATTATACAATTGCTTCTAGAATAATGCATGTTGATAACATTAATAGAGATTATGAAACAACCTCAAACAATATTTATGTATTATATTCATGTAGATGTAAAAACTGCAAACTGATTAACAGTCACCTCGTAGTCAGTGATTAGAATAGGTGCTTTTCATGCCGCTTCTGTTCAAACGTCAGGTTGCTTTGCCAATAACAACAAATTATTAATCGCTGTGTTTCAAAATAAATAAGCCAATCAATGTCATGGATTTAAAAATCTCCTTGAAATACATTCTAGGTTTCTGTGGCTTTTTCTGCTGGTTTTTTTTTTCTGAGTTTTCCAGGTCAGCATGTTACACTGAGGCCTGGGCTGGATAAGCAGTGAGAAGCCCCTGAAAGAATCCTTATGTCTGCCGATCACAGTGACACATCACAAGATAGGAGAACGAGGAAGGGAGGGAGTTGGCTGTATCCACAGACCGGATGTCAGAATAAAAGTCTCTTAGTTGGGAGCTGGAGAGCAGCAGGGTCGCAATGCTGGAAAAATGTGACCTGCTGCCAGCCCTCTGCAACACCCACACAAACACACACAAATACACACACGCGCACGCGTGTGCACACACATATGTAAACACCTCCATCTCTCGCCTCATCCTGTCCCCCAAGAATGAATGCACGCTCATATGCGCTGCACACCCTCCCACAGCCTCACATCCCAATCTTCACACGGCCCTGCTCGCCCTCCAATTCAACATGTGGTTTCACTCTCCTCAGCGACGCAAACACCATCAGACACACACACACACACACACACACACCATTTACTGAACAGAAAAATCATCTCTCACTTTTCACACATAAATAAATTACTTGTTTTGCTCGACAGACAGAACAAACGCAGACAAAAAAAAAGCAGCAAATCATTAACTTTGACAAGCTAAAACCAGAGACTGTTTGTCATTTTGTGTGTTGATTCATTTTCAGTCGATCCACTAATCGATCGATTGTCAAATCTTTTCATGAGTGAGTAAAACAAAGCAGGAATACATTTAAACTTTGCTTTTCACACAGAAATCTGCCAAAAAATATTCAGATTATTAATATTAATATGAAGTGATGGCAGAAAAAACATTACAAATCATTTGATTTAAAACAATCAGCACACAGCTCAGTGGATGACCCCCACAGTGTCCACGCCAGCTTACCTTTCCTCAGAGTCCATAGGTGAGGATGTCAGCTGGCCTCAGCTTTGGTTAGAGCATCTCAAAGCCTTTCTGCCTCTCTCATACACACATATAACCACCACCACCCCCACACACTCACTGCCCCCCATTGATTGGTCCCATTGATGTGATGGGTGCAGGGCAGCAGGAGGTTGGTGGTGCCAGGGAGAGCGGTTGCAGAGAAAGGCATCATCATTCTGCAGAGAGAGTCTCATTGTTGAGTCCAGAGAGGAGGAAGAAGAGGAGGAGGAGGAGGAGGAGGAGGAGGCTTTGTAGCTGACCACTGACTCTCCCTGGGACTGCTGGGGATGAAGGGATGGAGGGAGAGAAAACGAAAAGGGGAGGAGGGGGGGGGCTGAGGGGGTGGGGGGAGAAGGAGGAGCACTATCTCCCAATTCACAGGCGAGACCGAACCTGTGGTCGTCTCATGAGGGAGAGGAAAGAAACTGAGCCCTCGCAAAAATGTGAGGGAGAAAAATACAAGCGGGAAGAGGGGGAGAGCGAGAGGGAGGGGGGTCTCACATAGTATACTTGTGACATCACTCCCTCTTCCACGCTCTCTTCCTCTCTTTTTCTCTCTCTCTCCCAAAAGCCAAAGAACATCTGCGGGGCAGTCCCCCTCCCCACTTAACCAAGAAAACACACACCTATTTTTTGGTTAACACTATACTTGTGAGGACCAGTCCACTGACTACTTTCCTTTCTGAGCTCTGAACCTGACCTTTAGCCTCAACTTGACCCAAGTCTTATCCCTTTAGTTCAGTCCTTCAGTCTATACAGTCTGACATCAATTTGCAGTTTAGCCTTACACTCACTAGGCAGCAGAACCTCTCCATCTTTTTTTTTTTTAACCTTAAAAGACATTTCAACCTTTAATTCTGAAATTAAAGGGGAAAGTATGGGGTGAGCCAGTGAACGAATGGGTGCATATCCCTTGAGTGACGTGTCTGATTAGACTCCTGCCCTTATCATTTACTGTGACCAAAACCTTTAAAAAAAGAAAAAGGGCAATGCACAAGTGACTTTTGTGCCTCAGTCCAGTCTTGGTTTTAATAAAACAATAAAACATTTTATTTAAGTCCATTGTCCCTGACACAGCAAATTAAAAGAAATTTGGCAAGAAACTTAATTATGGGGATAACTGGGGCAGTTTACATATATCAAAGAATGTTTCTTCCAGTGATTTTGATTCTGCTCCCTAAGTGTAGTTGAAGGTCTGGATCTTTAAAATGTTAAAAAATTATGTTTGTGTTCAAACAATAATCAAGCGATCTTTTTGGGAAGTGTGTTTGTTTGCCATGTTGCTGACAGTTGTGTAAGAAGACTGATGGCACTCTCATGTATGGTAAAAATGGCAGTAGCCAGTTAGCTTAGCTGAGTTTAAAGACTGGGGGGGGGAACAGCTAGTCTAGTACTGTCCAAAGTTCAACAAATCCACCCACAAGCAGTGTTGAAGCCCACTGCTGAACATTTTATATCTGGTTTGTTTAGTCTGTACAAGAACTTGAGTGTAAAAATGACAAACTTTTACACTGGGTTATTTGCGGGAATATTTCTTGTCCAGGTGCACGAAACATTAATCATCTAATTCCAGCCAAGAAAGCAATTAAGTGCATTTTCCAAAATGTCAAACTATTGGTTTGAAGAATTATGGAATTTGCAATCACAGCAGGCTCACTTATTTCTACATTTTTACACATGAGCGATGAGTCTTTTTAAAGAATATATCAGAATAGTTTATTGCTGAAAACCTTAGAGGTTTAATCCTAGAACTAAGTCCAAAGTCTAAACTCACCCCTTACAGCAGTGAGAACCAGTGGAGGAAATTCCCCATCTTTCTGAGACAGTTTGTAAAACACAGATAGCTTTTCTCTCTCGTCTCTTCTTGAAGTCCCCTTCCCCCCCCCGAAATTCCCTCTTCCTGCTCTGGGAGAGGCTGTGTCTAATTCCAGATGGGGCCCCGAGGCCGGATGCAGCGCGGGCTCATGGGTATGCCCTTCCTCACGCCCTCGCGCCCTCTCTCTTCCTCCTCCTCCCACCCTGGCCCCTTCCTCGGACACACCCTGACAGGTCCGACCTGGGTGGTCCAATGTGCTATAGATACTAACCAGACATGAGGCACATCGTATGTATAGTATATATTCAACAGATGTCAACATCTTGGATCCAGCCTAACAACAAGATACTCAAGATGCATATTTATACACATGCAGTTCAAGAGAGAAGAGGGTGTTATGTAACGTGGCTACAGACACTCCTGTGATCAGTGAAGCCCTGTGTGTCTTATAAGACACATTAAGAATGGAGAGGAAATGAATAAAAGGAAAGAAAGGTTGAGGGTACAAAGTGAGTGAACAGAGAAAATGGAGATGTGCCCAGCAACAAAATAACGTCATTATTAAAACAATCTTACATGTCCCTGACTCTACCAGAAAAGCCATCTGACAGGCTTAATCATGTGGTTCTCCTCACACTGTCACACTGGCATGAACCTTTCTGCAGTTTCCTACCAAAGTGACTTGAGTTATGTTAATCGCTTACATAATGCTAGGACATAAATTCCCAATTAGAGGAATAAATCATGCTCTTTTGACAGTTTCAAGTGTTGTGTGCAGGAATATGAGTCAGATTACAGATATGTTGTGGAAGAAGAAAGGCAAAGGTATGATTATTATAATAGGACTGTAACTGCTTTTTAGTCTTGATTCATGTGTTGATTCTTTATGATGATCTTTTAATCATTCAGTCATTAGGTTCCAGAGCCCAAGGTCTTGTCAAACAGCAGTCTAAAACCTAAAGATATTTAATTCACAAAGATTTAAAGCAAAGAAAAGGTGCAAATCATCTGACAAGGTGGAGAATATTTGGAATTTGTAGCCTCACTAGAGACATGGATTGATGGATGGCAATGTCAGCTGGTTAGTTGGTTGGTCTAGGCATTCATAGTCCCCAGAGGATGAACTGAAATAACTTTTGCGATCCATCAATATTCGATTATTTGTCAAATACTGAGTACAGCCTCACAGAGCTGCTCTCATGACTGGAGACCCTTAGCCTTGTTGGTTAATAAATAAGTAATGGTACTGATGAACACTTGGGTGGTATGATACACATTCCTAAGAAAGGCCATAAACAAAATTGTAAGTGCATGCGAGTTATATGAGATCCTGCAGTTTCAGGCTATTCAACAGCTGCAGGTGGTAATGTGCTAAGAAACATAGCTATGGGCCAACAAAAGGCAGAGCAGAACACTAGCACATTAGTAATGTAGGTTTCAAAATGTTCAAAAAACCTACTTTACTTGATGATGGAAATGAAGTCATCACATTTGTTGAGCCACAAGTACACAGAATGAGACTAGAGTGGAAGGAACTAAACATAAGCATAGCTAGATTTTAACTTGTAGGTGAATCAGCAGGAACACACTCATTTATTTCCACATACTGTACACACAGCACCTTAACTCGCACAGACGACGTACACTCACACAGACACACATTCAAGCAATTTTGCAGTTATATGCACAGTCCCACCATTCCTTCAACACACACACACATACCCACACACAATCTTTCTTGTTCCCTGTCCTATTTTCTCCGGTGCGGTGACCCATTTCAGAGTGCTGCTCAGAAATGGGGTCTACATCAGCGACACTAGATGGTCCTGAAAAGCTGCAGGCCTCCCGCCGCTCCTCTGCCACCTTTGTCTGCTATTCTGTTTACGTCCCATCAACATTTTCTGAGTACAAATGGGATGGAGACTTTCCGTACCGAATATAATGGATGTCTAACGAGAGGAGCGGGGAATGTTCTGTGTTCAGGCCGTTTGCAGTAACGCTCATGGGCAGAGGGAGTTAGAGTGTATCTCTATGCAAGACTCCATTAAAACTTCATGTGATTTAATGAGTGTGTGTGGGTGTGTATGAGGCAGAGGTGCAGTTTTTCATGTTCCATGTGGAAGTTGATGAGAGATTACGATCTGCACATCAACACAAGGGACCTTCACCTTGAAGCCGATTTTGCCCTTCTTGCAGCAGAGGCAGGCCAGCATGAGGAAGACGAAGGTGAAAAGGCCCGAGAAGGAGATGGCCACCACAGCCAGGGACGACGACCAGGACAGCTCACTCAGTGGAGCGCCATCTGCAGGACACAGGGAGCGTTACAGACAGTGTTACAAGACATGAGAATCTGGTGTGAGACTCTGCTTTGTTTTTCTAAACTGCATTCATGTAATCAAATGCATATTAAAGCTTGTATAACATTAGAGACAAGTTAGAGTACAACAATAAAGGAACATGTTCTGTTGCATCATTTCTAATGCATTATACAGCCACTTATAAACTGGCTGTTTTCTCAGGAGGGCTTATATTTCCATTTAGAGACGTTCATGTTTGATTTATAGCTTGGTGTCATGTTTTTTGCTCTGAATGAAATGCTCTGAAACATTATAATCCTGTAAGATTTATCCAGTGCACAATGAACCATATTACACCTCTGCACAGAAAACCAGGCTAAAAATGCATGCGTTGATTTATCACCGTCATTTGGCAAAGACAGATCTTTTGCACTAATTCGCTTTTTATGAAATTTTAAACTGTATATTAAATCATGCTTTTAATGTTGTTTTTTTTTTCAAATCTACTATGATACAGACAGTGTAAAATCTCTTGAAAATGTGAGAGTGGATTTTCCCATTATTGGTTTTTTTTAGTAGTATCTTTGTGAGCTGACAGTAAAGACACAATGGAGATGAGGGGGGCAGAGAAATGGGGAACATCATGTACCAAATGTTCCCAGCCCAACCAGTCAAACTTGGTGCCACTTCTATTATCAGTTGTTTTAACTATTCAGATGGCTTGGCTTACCTTTTCTGTTGTTTTAAGTCAAATGTATCTATTTTTAAGTTGCCAAATTACTGAAGAATTCCTGTTATTGTAGTAGTTTACAGATAGGATATCTTCAAAGCAGCCTCTAGTAAAAAAAACCAGAGCATACATGTTGTTCATCGTCCACCATGTTGATAGCTACTCATATGGGCTGAGAGGTTCAGTGGCTTCATTTAGAGGCATCTCAATAGAATAGAATGAAATAGAATAGAACAGGCTTTATTGTCATTGTACAGTAAAGTACAGCGAAATTGTGGGTGCTGCATACATTTTTGACCAGGAAGAAGAGAAAATTCAGTTGACTGCTTGCCCTTTATGTTTTTTTTTCTCTCATGTCAGGCAATGAACTCCTGTCTCCATGCTGTACAACGGCTGACGGACTGTGTTTTAGTCACCACGTGACTTATTTCCAGGAAAACCCATCCTGAAAATGAGTCCAGGACTTTAGTGTTCTTTCCCTGACAAAATCTGAAACGTTGTATTTTAAAATTACACTGGAGAGTTGCCAATGAACCTAAATCTAAATCTAAAGAAGGTGCCGTGCAACCAAGCAGTTAGTTTAATTAAAAGTGAGAGTGCAAATATAATAATGATGCAATATTAATGCTGTTTATTCACACACTCTACTTCCACCTCTGAAGCCCAACAGTGTGGATCTCTGTGTTGAGTTATTTTCTTCAGGCTCTCTCTCTCTCTCTCTCATTCTGCCCCTCTGAGCCTCATTTTGCATCAGCGAAGCCACTTTTCAGTCTGATGGCTTAAATTATCCTCAACGTGTGAAGCGTGCGTGCCGTCCGATCTCCTAAATAATATCTTGTTCCCAATTTTGGGGATATTTTTGAGCGGCGGATGATTTATTTTTCTCATTCTGCGATGGCTTCGGAAATGCAACGGTTACCACGGAAACAGATTGGACGGACAGCCATGCAGAATTGCCTTCAGCTGTAAATCGCTCACAACGATTCCTGCCAACAGCAGTGCCACCCAGCTCCACAGACACACACACATAATAAACAGAGCACAGAGAGTCATTTCTGCTGCCAGTTTGTGCTGATCCTCTGAAAGCTGGTGCAACTGGCTCTCAGTGAATATCAGGCTCTTAGTATAATTTGACAGAGAGGGAACGCTGTTGTTTAGAAGGCTGGCTGGCAGAATGCATCAAGAGAATATTAAAAAATAAAAAGATGCAAATTTAACAGTTAAATGCAGGATTAGCTGGTCAGATCAGGGGTTTTTGGAACGCAGAGTCCTAATCTGAATTTTACTGAATTTTTCACTAAAATGGGCTAAATAAAACCAGCGGTCCAGTCACAGTGTCCATTAAAAGTGCAATATGATGCCACATAAAACAGAGGGAAATGAGGAGGTGGAAAAAGCCAACTTGCTAAATCAGTCAATAAACATTTAGTGCTATGAAACGCTACACAAGAAATTCAGATTTAATTACTCTTTATTTGTCAAGGGTGTAATTACAGAGAGCAGAGACATATATTAAGCTCTGGTGTGGTTTATTTAAAGCTCCCTGGCTAACAAATCCCATCTCCCCCATCAGCACAAATGGGAGACTGTGACTGGGGATGAAGCCAGGCATTAATATTTGAGAAACACTCTACAATCTACATGCAGGCAGAAAGAAAACACAGCATTTAAGCAAATACACTGATACATTATTACTATACTGAAATCAAAATTCTATGACTACTAGTCTAACCCTAGGGTTAGTCCTACCTATTGTCTGTATAATGCCTGATATAGCTTCTGATATCTCTGTGTGCCATAAAGCTCCATTAGTGTTCAAAAAGCTGTTAAAAACACATCAGTGAGTCACATTGTTGCTCTAGGTGACATGTTCCTCCATGAGCATACAGCCCAGCTGTTTTTTTAAAAACTGAAAGTGTGTGTTTGTGACCCATTTATAAAGATTTACAGTAACACTTCAGTAGGAACCAATTTGTTTGAGTCAAAAAGTAATGAAACACATTGCTATTTTTGACATCAAACCTATTAAATTTATAAAACAGGGGCAAGGCAAGGTGAGACTAATTTAGTTTCATAATCTAATGTCAAGAACAGGATAATACAAGTGCTTTACACAACAAGCTGGATCCTCTACGTGTGCCAAAGCGGGTAAGGAGGAGGCGACTAAAGAAGATTGGGAGAAATCTGGATGAGAGAGAAAGAATTCTTATCTAATCTTATACCTGAGCTTTTTTACAGTAGGGTACCCACAGAAGTTGTGTAGGCAGGTGGAGAAAAAAGCTTAGTACAGCAGTTAGTAAATTGGCTGGAACCAGAGAAGAAAAGAGGAAAGGAAAGTATAAGATTATTGAAATACATTGGTGCAGTCATGTGATGCTGCTGTACCAGGCTGATTTGTCCAGTCAGCAACTGTACAACTAAAATGTTATTTAGGAGGAAATACTACATCCTGTCTTTGTAACTAGCTGAGATGAGGTAGACACCCTGAGAAAAACACAAAAATACCCTGTTGTGTTTCTTTCCTGTGTAAAATCAATAGCATTGACCGCTAATCTTAATGAAACAGAGAGGATTTGCCTTCTTGTTAGCTGTAATGAGCCTAGATCTGAAAGAGACAAATGTGTTTTGTTAAAGGTCATTTATTTCTGAAGGACAAGTCTCCCCACAGAGCTTCATTAAACACACTGAACAACACAGAATACAAGACTCTGTTTACAATGGAAAAAAAAAAGGTGGACTGACATTTTCTGAGCTGCTGCATTTCTCTCTCCTTTTACTACTTGATGCAAGCAGCTTGTGTACCATATAGCTCTCAGCTACTCAGAGGTGGTAGCCATTTTTAGCCTCCTGAGGCAGAGAGCTAAAGCACATCCTGATGACTAAATGATGAAAAGGGACTGAGCGTGAGAAGAGAGGAGAGAAGAAAGGATCTGAAAGAGAAGATGAGGCTGAAGAGCTGTGTACTCTGCAGCGTCTGCCCCAGGAGGATCTCTTCAGCACTCAACACAGAAACTCTGGAGTGGAGCAGCAACTCGAAGTCTACCCGAGAGCAGACAGAGCCAGAAACTGCAGTGTGTTATGAAAAGACTGACTCTATCTGCCAACCTCACGTGTTTGTTCTGCCCTCACACAGAACCGCTCAGGATATTTTTGCAGCTTAATGAGTTAGCCGCAGCATATCTGTCAACACATTTGCAGATTTTGATCCTCAAACTCCCACAAACCACAGCCTCTGAGCTACGTGCTATGAGAACAGCAGTTGGTTGAATAAAACTTCAGCATTTGAGAGGAAAACTGCACCCATGAGAGGACTAGAAGAGAATAGTTTTAGAAAATATGCTCAATCCCTGTCTTGCCAAGTTAAATGAGAAGATTGATACCACTGTCACGTCTCTGAGCTAAATATGGCGCTAGAACAAGCAGGCGATTAGCTTAACTCAGCCTCTGATGGTTGCCTGGCAACCTCAAAGTGACAAGATGACTCCAGGAGGTTACAGCACCTGACTGAGAAACAGAGGCAGCATGTGAGCTTTGCTTCTCTTGACCTGGGACTTGCCTTGTCTGTTGACAATTCAGCCAACCCTGAGATCTGATCACAATGTTGGCACAATCAAGATAATGAGAAGGTATTTTAATGCCAGGTGTAAATGCAGAGATGCGTAGACTGGATGTCATTATCCAGATAATGAATCTACATACAGATCACACATTAACAGCAGGTCTAAATGGGGCCTGTATTGACACACAGACCTCAGTCCAACAGCACAAGAAAGAAAACAGCTTGGTAGTGGTAGCTGCTGGCTCAGCCAGTTCTGTCACTCACAGGTTGTGAGTCTGAGCTAAGTCTGAATTCTCTGTCCTATATGGCAGAGAAAATAAATAACTAAGCTGTCTGAACTGAGCTCCAGCAGTACAGTACAGGTATGAGTCACTGTATTGGTGTGACTTGACCTGTCAGATAGATTTAAGTGTGGCTGGCATTTATATTAGAGCTGACAGACAAAGAAGAGTCTAAACTCTTACACCTGTCAGCATAATATCCTGGCCATCAGCCTGGATGTGGCACTCCACTGTGGCATTAACTGCAGCTACTAAATGCATACAACAATTGCTCTACCAACAAATAAATGTTTATTTCAGTACTGTCTTGTATTCAGCCATCAGTGATCAGTGTGTCATGACTGTTAAGCCTGCTCCATTCGGATAAGCTGACAGGCAAATATATAGCAAATGATGCCCAGTTTTATGCAGCAGCTGATCTAGAAGGGTCACACTGTCCAAGCAGAGTCAGAACAGTTTGCTGCCCTGGCTCTCCTCTCATGTCCATTGCTCATATCTAGATGTTGGGATCAGCAGGAAATTCATCCAGGGGACTGCTGATATCGTCAGCCCTGGTTACCGTCCCTGCTGCAGCTAAATCGTCTAAAGCTCCTGTAGAGAGAAAGGTGAAACTACCTGAAGTGCTGGAAGCTGGCCAGAGGAAAGACGTGACACTGTGATCCCAATTAGGGAGGAAAGAAGAAGAGAGAGAAGAGGCCAGAAAATGAAGATATTCCAGGATCTTCATTTTGACAGCTATCTGAAACTCACTGTTCCTCTGTTATATCTGCAGTCTTCTCCTAACTACTGTCCTTCACACCAGCTGTCATGGTCGGGTTTTCTAAAAGCTAATAAAAGAAAAGTGAATGATGAGACCCCTGATGGAGAGGACAGGACCTCTCCCCTAGGATTTAATGTAAGATAAGAACATGTTAACCAGAGAGTTGGGACACACGGAGATGAAAATGTGACCTGTAGTGTCTTGTAAAGGTCACTGCCCTGCACTGGGAACAATTTAGTGCATAAACACATCATTTTATATTCCTCCAGCAAATACAAGTGTTCCCTGAAAAGGTATTTCAACATTATTCCTGTCCAGCCTGTGGACTGACAGCTTTTTACTGGAAGCATTCTGAATGTCTTTTGGAATCACACCATGCAGGGTTGCCCAAATCTTTATGAATCACGCTAAATCCCCTGTGAAAATATGCATGAGATCAGCACCAAATGTATTCACTGTATGGTTGTGAATTTTGGGAACTCCCCCTGCACAATGCATCAGCAGCAGAGGTGATGGTTTCAGCTCTCAGGCTAATGCCGGCAGTCAGGTGTCAGGTGAGTGACGTCTGAATCCAACAGACCTTAGACAGCCACTGACAGACAGCAAGATAACCACCTGCCTAAAGTGACTGGTGACTTTACAAACTATATCCCCTTGTTTTTCTATCCTTGTAACAACTACCTTGACCTCTAGAACCAGTTTTTGTGGATCATGATTAAAATCCTAAAACCATTTTTTGAATACATAACATAGTAGCTATAGAAATACTGAACAAAACCTGCCACAGGTGCAGATTTGTATATTTTAAAGAGCATTTCTTTGTTTAGATCAAGCAGAAACCGAGCTAGTATTGCTATTTTTAAAATGAAAATTACATTTATTGTAAAATCTTTCATAACTAATATATGAAAAACACACAAAGTAAGAAATGGGAAAAACAATTCAGAATGTAAACCTCACTTTCACCTTCACCAGGGACAGCTGCAGAAGCCCAACCACAATTATATAGCAGAGTTAGAGCTGAATTTGCAACTTGTGTGTTTTTTTTTTTTAAGTCAGTAAACAAATGGCAAATGCAGTCACTAATGAATAAATATCCCTGGGAAAAGCTACATTGCCTCAATTATTATATGAAAATACAAAGTAAAATGACAAAAAATGACCTCAGACTGCACTGCAGAAGGCTGGGATTAGGGTCAGGACTTAAGGCACAGATACAGTCAATAGAAGCTCCCTACAGTAAGATATGCATGAGCCAAACAGTGACAGAGACAAAGCTTCTCCACTCACTGCCAACTGTGCAACTGTATCATAAATGCTGGCAATGGTAAAATAAATCATTGCTCCCCCTCTGTCTTTTGCTACCCTGCGACACTACTGCTGACACCACACTTCTATCAGGCACAGAGAGAGAGAGACGGGGACAGGATGACAACAAGGAGACTCATCAGTTAAAAATAAAACAACAGAGCAGAGGTAGGAGATGATGGCAGGCAGCAGGAAAACAGACAGGCGGAGGGAGGTTTAGAGATGGTTAAACAAACCCATATGGGCCAAACACATGTGAACTGCATGAAGCTGATGAGCGGGGCATGAACAATCTGTGTTAGAGGCCAAAGACAAAACCAATCTGCCATACATCTGCTTGTGATGATGCAGTGTGATATATTTAGCTTTCTGTATGTCTACCTGTGTGTGTGTGTATGTATATATATATATATATATATATATATATATATGGAGGGAGGGAGAGAGAGAGAGAGAGAGAGAGAGAGAACGACCATGATTCATGTTTGGTTAGTCATCACCAATCTGAATGTAAACAAAACCAAATGTTAGCGAACAGCTGCCGGGGCTTCTGACTCAAGAGCAGGCTGCAAAAAAAATAGAAAAATCAGCTGGTTTCCATGGTGACTGCTTCCCCCAAAATCCCATTCAGACTAATTCACATGCCCTCCTAATGCTCACAGATGCTGTGCCAAGACAAAGAACAACTTACCCCTGACACCAGGAAGGAAATTAACCTTCTGCACGCTTAAATACAACCAGCAGCGTTGCATTTCGGCGTAATATGAGAGAAAAAAACAACACTTGAAGAAAAAGAAAAGTCAAAAATGAATTGTTTTGTAAACAGCTGTAAGTGAAACAGGTACTGCACATGACTCTATTACTCTTAATGTATGTTACATCAACACCAACATATTTTTAATATTGGAGTTTGAACAAATTCATGCATCTAAAGCAAAACGTGAACTTTATTACTATTAATTTCCAGTCCTGAAGTTGGCGCAGGTTAGCAAGCGTAGAACCGAATGGTAATGACTGCCTAGTTCCCCCCGTGTGGAGAACCTGCAGCCTGCTAAATGAAACTAAGTTTGTGAATTTGTGAGTGTGTTAGTGAGAATAAACAAATTCCATGAGGTGATTTGCCTCTAACCGTGGGGATTTTTGAGTCACTCTTCATTCACATAGAAGAAAACTGTTTGTTTAGTTTTTTTTTTCCCTGGCAACTATGAGGAGAATATTGTGCAGCCTGAGGACCTGCTCTCAAGAAAAACTTGCTGTCTTGTTCTTACTACTGATCCCAGTCTTAAAAACTTAACTTATATTAGAAATTTGTACATTTGTATTGTCTAATAAAGGATTATCTTATCTTAATTGTGTCAAACTACGAATACAACAAAAGTGGCTTTACCTTCCACAACACAACATATTTTACAATACTACGGTGTATTAAAGACACAATAAAACACACAGCTTTTCTTACTTCATAATTAGCTCTAATGGAAATTCCCTGCTGGTCTCCTGGGATTTTCACACACAACAGTCTAGAGATTACTCAGAATGATGCCAAAAACATCCAGTGAGCAGCAGTTCTGCAAACAGAAACACCTTGTTGATGAGAGAGGCCCGGTTGGCAGCTGACAGGCTAACGGTACTCACTTACTCATAACTGTGGTGGGCAGAAAAGCATCTCTTGAGGCTGATGGACAGCAGAAGACCACATCAGGTTCAACTCCTGTCAGCCAAGAACAGAAACCTGAGGCTGCAGAGGGCACAGGCTCACCAAAACCAGACAATTGAAGATGGAAAAAACGTGGCCTAATCTGCTGAATCTGGATTTCTGTGTCAACAGCAAGAATCCATGGACCCAACCTGCCTTGTGTCAACAGTCCAGGCTGGTTGGGGCACACTTTGGGCCCCTTAATGCCACTCAATCATCATCTCAAACTGGTTTCATGAACATGACAGTGAGTTCACCCCACCGCATCTGAATCCAACAGAACACCTTTGGTGTCCCTAATAAACTGCTGGGCGAGTGTTTTTTTTTTCCCCACTTCACTGCTCATATTTGTGACAGATGCGATGCGAATATAGAATTATGTAACAGCTCTCAATATGTCACCCTGAACAGAAGTGCCCCCCCCCCCTCCGAGTCACCTCTCCTCTGTGCATTTATTCAAAGAGTCAAATTCAAAATCATCGCAACTTCCTGTGCTGGAATCTGACACCTGTCTTCCTGACACCTTTCAGTGGTTTTCATCCTGCTGCTGTCAGCTACAATGCGAGAATCTCCAGTATAATTATAAAACATTATATTACTGTTGTTTGGACCCATCTCACAAAGGATTCAGAGGATTAGCTATTCATATCATGTGGGAGTCAGGTCTACCTTCCATCCATATAAGCAGGCAGCCCACGTACTGTAACCTAATTACACAGGAAGCTGTAATTCGGAGCCACTAACCACAAAACACATCTCCCCAGAGCGGCCACATTATCTCTGTTCAGCAACCTTGTACAAATAAGAGAATAGTTCTCTGGATCACCTGCATCGGCACTCCTGCTGTCAGGAGTGTGTTTGTGTGTGTGTGTGTGTTTGTGTGCATGGATGTGTTGTCTACCTGATACTTCCTGCCCTGCTGTGGCAGAGATGTACTTCAGTATGCTGAGTGCAGCCTCTCTGTCTCTTTTCAGCAGTAGACAGCCTCCACACCTGAGGCTCCGCTCTCACCTCCCTCCCCAGATAACACACTGCCCAGAAACACCTCATCCTCGTCTGGTTTATTCAGCGCAGCCTCCCTCCCTGGAGGGCCCGTTGGGCACATTGGCAGGACGTCCCGCGGTGGGACAGAACTAAATATATTTATTCAAGTAATGTAATTCAGTCCAGTACTTGAGGTCCTATTCCTTTACTCAATTATCTCGGCTTTGAGAGACTTTATATTTTATCCTTTTCTTTTTTTTATTTAGTCTCTGCCCTTTCTTTCCCTCTTTCTCCTTCATGCTTTCATTTTTCCATCCATCCATTTCCTCCACCTTGTCCTTCCTTCTTTCAATCCTTCTTCTCATTGAATTTTTAATGTCCTCCTTTCTGTTTCCTTCTCTTTCTCATTTCTTCCTTCCTACGCTTTTTACCTCATTTTATTCCTTCATTCACTCCATCTTTCCTTCATTCCTAATTGCATTCCCTTATTACCTTCCCATCTCCTTTCCTGCTTTTGCTCCTTTCTCTTCAACTGACCTAAAATGAAAATACTGAAAGCTGGAGGTATGAGGTTTTTCCACCAACACGTTTCTTCACCCTAAATACTTTTTCTTCCCAAATTTCTGGTACTTGTTTAGTTTTAATTGGTGCCGTCATTGAATATTTCTCAACTCTGATGCTGCTCTTCCACCACTGGGGACTTGAACCTAGAGGCTTAAGATCAAACTGTATCCGTAATGCTAGTTACCTGCTATCATTGCTCGCTGACATTTATCAAGTCTTTCTCTGTCCATCACCACTTCACTTTGAATTATAGTCACAGAGGATCCATACAATGAAACACCACTCTTGGATGTTCACACTCACTTAGCAGCTACAAGTGTGTGTAGCCACACAGTGGGCTACGTGTGTGTGTGTGTGTGAGATCTGTAAAAGGTCACAACACTGAGAAAACCACCGGTGCTGCTACATCCCTCCCACTTTCCTCCCATCACAACAAACATGGAAGTCACTCCTTTATTTGCCCTCATCTTTCCTGCTCTTTTCTCTCCATCTTAATATGACAGCACTGTCCCTGGGGATGATGGGATTCTGCTGCATGCGTATGCGTGGGCTTTTTGCACTGGAAGCAGCTACAGCTTAGTGCTTTTACTCTGAATGGGGATAAACGGCAGTTATGCTGTTCTCTGTGGGTTTGTTTTGTCACAGAGGAGAGATAAATAGGCAACCTGCTGTGAGGACTTAAGTTTGAGCAAACAAAGCAGTGGAGTCAAGGGGAGAATATGTGTGTTGGCTGA
The DNA here is from genome assembly GCF_001640805.2 of Lates calcarifer. Classification (NCBI taxonomy): domain Eukaryota; kingdom Metazoa; phylum Chordata; class Actinopteri; family Centropomidae; genus Lates; species Lates calcarifer. The sequence continues at coordinate 17,086,471 of NC_066855.1, read as the reverse complement.
TAACATGACACATGGATGTGAATATTAATGCACATGTGCTTTGCATATGATTATTAAAATGTTCTTGGTAATTCCTCTGTCTCTGCTTGTGACATTCATGGCCTAATGGTGCATTGGGCTTCATTAATTTAACCAGTAGGGGTCGAGCCATAAACCTCGCACTAGAAGTCATTAACCAATTATACATCCGACTAACACAACATTAGCATCCTGGGGATGTGTCCAAAGTTCAGTATGAGTTTTCTTTCCAGCTGTGTTTTGGTCTCCACAATCTCCTGAGAAAAAATATCAGTCTGATAACAAGGTTAATCAGAGCGGTAAAACTCAACTAATTCCATCATAAAAACAAACAGTGGGCTAAAAGAAGCTACAAAGCTCCACAGAGCAGTTACCTTTTTTGGCACCATGAAGGATCCTTTCACATTAAAGTCATTTGATTAGAAAATAATTTAAAAAAAAGTCTAAGGCTAAAAGCATTATTCAAGTGTATTTTAAAAAGTGGCCAGTAATCAGATTCACAAATGAGCTATTCATTAGATACTATCTAGCACAATAATGATCTTTCATAATGGATGGGATAATTATTACTTCTTGATTCAGAGTTAATCAGGAGCCACTTGTTCTCGTCCTGATCCTTATTGGTTTTCTCAGCTACTCAGATTCTCTGTAGCTCATTTAAAGTGTTACAAAAATGCAACATAAAAAAAACCACACACTATGCAAGGAAACTAAAAATAGAACCTAGTGTGATACATAATGAACACTCAGCATTTGTCAATAACTTAAAGACTGAAAAAACATATCCTAGTCTGATGACTCACTCAATAAATAGATTAACTCCATACATTTTCTCACAATAAATTCATTTATTATTACTAATAAACACAACAGATTGTATGATTAACTACAGCATTCTGATATTATTCCATCCATCCTTTAGCTCATTTACCAATCCCAGCTGATACTGTGTGAGAATATTATTCCATATAAAAATAATAATAAATATGAAAGATATTAAGAATGCAGTGCTTCTTAAAAATAGAACACAATCTGACAATTTCTTTTCCCCATATTTATCAGTGTGAGTGTAATCAGATGTACATACACACACACACACTCATGCTATTCTTTTAAATCTTGATTTAGTCTTAATGAATATGATGAGATTTAATCTAATCATATTCAGTGAACAGCTTCAGTGAATAGTATTTGTCAAGATGTTAACTTGAGAGAATATTATCTAGTGTGATACATAATGAATACTCAGCATTTGTCAAGTCCTTGTAGTTGGAGAGAAGCACAGAAGGGATTATGGGTCTCTGGAGTGTGCAGCTTGTGTATAACTGAGCTTCACCATGACCGGTGAGGCATGAAAACAAAACAAGCCTTTATGTAGATGCAGAGCCATTGTGCATGCACGTACAGCACAGGCACTGTTAAAGTGAAGAGAAACGTCTGACTAATTTCACAAAGGCACACAGGGAAGCTGGAGACACGCAGGAACGTTACATGGTTCACCTGAATGAACCTCAGAGAGCATGAGAGCAGAGCATGAACACATGCTGCTGTTTGTGGTCCTTATCTGGATGAATCATCTCAGTCAGTGAGACTCACTGGAACAGAGAATATACAAAACTTATTACACATCACAGGCTGTGAAGCATGGTTTCAGTTATGCTTATTTGTTCCTCCAGTACTCCATTTATGCCCTTAATCTCTGACTTCCTCCTCCCCTCTCCTCACTTTGTTTCACCCCCAGAGAGGTTTTCCTTCCACTTCCCCAAAAGCTTCACCCTGTTTGCTTTTTCACCGCTCGTTCCCTGACAGATTTGTTTTATTTGCTCCTCCAATCTCTTTCTCCTGCCTCCTCCCTATCTCTGGTCATCTGTGGATGAATTTCGAGAGGCCACTGGAGCAGAAGGAATCTCATCTCCCTGCCCTCAGTCCCCGCCGGCGCCGCACATGCTCAGATGTGACATCACATCACAGATGCCATGCAGGGACTATTACATAACACACACACACCTCACAGAAGCAGACAAGTGCACCTCATTATGTCACACACAAGACACAAAGGTAACAAATACACACACACACATACATGCTGGAACAAATAAAAAGAATGCAACACAGCTGGTCAGGTATTGTTAAAGGATGCCAAGGAGCATCATGGCAAAATGTCAAAATGTGTTTACACAAATCATTTCAACCAGTGTTTTCACCATTTCCTCACATATGACCATAAGGCCAGCACATGTCAGAAACACAACATATAACCAAGGTTTTCCTCTCTGGATAATGACGCTTTGAGGAAAAGAAATACCTGCATCACTGGATAAAGTCAGTCAATTTCAAACATTATAATGATAGTCATTACTGCTGACGTTAAAAGACTGACTTTTGCTAATTCTGACCAGCCACAACTGTTAGAATGTGATGGCATTTCTCTTGTTTTACTCCAGACATTTGCATAAAAGCAGCTTTTAACAAATAAAGTGTCCTCACTTTAAAAGGCTGGTGTATGAAGAACACAGAGACTGCAGAGCATCTCTTCACAGACCACAGTGCCTTTTCAAGTATTAATGAGAGATGCCAGCCAGGTTTGTGATATGTGTCCGCCATGATTATGCATGATCACAGGGAGCGGACCCTTTCCAAAGTGCACCCCTGTTGTGCGCCGGGTTTTCGAAGCACGGTTGCCATGGAGATGCTTTTGGTATATCCGGCTGCCTCATTTTAATGTGTGGCTGCATGTGAAATGGCTTTATGTTTGGGAACATCATGTACATTATGTAAGCACTTTTAGCAAGGAAATGGCATACGGCAAATTGCTACCTGTTCAGAGCCATATCATGACAAAACATGATAGAGGCGGTGTTATATAACTGAGATGTAGACTTGTGCTCAGGAAGACGAGAAATATGTATGATTCACATATTAAATGAGTACAAACAGACTCATGTATCCTATGAATATAACATATAGGATACATACTATATTGTATAATATGATTTCTTTTAATGTTCACTGTTCATAGGCCTAATTGGTTTCTTATATAACCAGTTTGTATAAGCAGTGTTTGAATTTAGGCCACTGCCTCCTGCTAGTACATGTCTGATTACTACCAACATGGGCTCCCATGCTTCTAACTGAACGCTGCTACCTCCTACAGAGGACCAGTGTGAAAAATATTAAAGCTGCACTAGTTTTTATATGAACAATAGGTCAGAGTGTGAATGGCATCATCACACTGAGAATTCTCATCGACCTCTGCAGACCGCTTCAGCTCTACAGAGCAGCTTAGCATCCTTTCAGCTCTTGTTTTGGGTTTTACGACCTGCAACTTTGCTAACTGCTCTCATCAGCCTGGTTTCTAGCCTCAGCAAGCAGTTTTTCAGTAAAAAGGCTTTCATAAATCCACTGTACACTATCTGCTCAGCACCAAACAGTACACAGACAAAGACAACTACTATGCCGGTGAATATAGTTGAGCATTAGCAATGTATGTGTACTTTCATACAGACAGAGATTTTATATGAGCTATATAGTAGTCACGCTAGGCTAAGTCACATAGCTGAGTAATGGTAACTTTTAAATTCAGAAAGCACCATGTCAATCCCCCTCCCTCTATCTGCTATGTTTCTTCTGTATACACCTCAGCATGATATTTACTTGTTTTGCCAAAATAGAAAATGTAAATTGTAAATTGAAATCGAGAGTGTGTATCTGGAGGATTGTTGTTGTCCAGCTCAGGCCTCGTGGGACTGGACTGGCTGTAATCAGGGACACTGATCCAGGTCGGGATGACTGATGTTCTTAATATTGGATGAGCTCATCTGTGACTGAGAGGAGGTAGGGGAAACGGCCAAAACCAGAAACTGGAGCAAATGCTGTCACACAATTTGCAAACATTCACACATCCACCCACACACAAACTACACAGATGCTCCTTTTCTTTTCTTGCTCATTCGACATGTACAAATGCAATATATACAGTATATTTAGACTCTATCTGGATTATATCTAGACTTCTGTGTCACAAGCACAGAAGGCACTTTATACAATGTGCAGTGAATGCATTAATAAATGTCAATGGCCTCACATGAGGCGTTTGTTCGCTCATGTGTCAACTATGACATAACCTGTTTGAGAGAGAGAGAGAGAGAGAGAAGAGAGAGACTTTTCTTATTCACATGCCCAGACCTTGATCAGTCAAAGGACTCTGAAATGCTGAATTAACCTGTAATGAATGACAGCACTGATTCGCTGAGATTCGTTGCCGTGGAGACGGTCTGAGGGAGTAGCTGTTGTGTTATAGCTAATGACGCATATGGTGGCTTATCAGGCTGTGTGGGTGGGCGGTGGCACTGACCTCACAGGTCAGCCCCCATGCAGACTGAACGTGGTTCAAAGTGTACGTCTACATGTACAACAAAAGGATATAAATACTCTCTGTCGCCATGTCTGACAGCTATATCACACACAGTACTTCTTCTTCTTCTCGTCTCTCGGTGGTTAAGCCTAAATTACAACAGATGTGTGGTTTCGTCTAACTAACTACTATTTTGGATATCTTTTTTTAGCTTTTATTTTGGATACATTCAATATACTTGATGCATATACTTGATCACTGATCCCATCAGCATCTTGGTATTATGCTGTATGGGTGTGGTGGACTGTATAATTTAATTTTCTAACCAGGATCAAAATGTATCTAAATAAATACAGTATGAGGTTGTGGATGTGTTATAACACAGATTCAGGACAAATGAATGAGGATCAGCAGGTTTGTACAACCACAATAAAGCTTTTGAGTATAAGCTTTGCATCACTTTGAGATACAGCGATGTCTCTGATTCACAAATGGCATCTCATTCATGTTGTTACATAAAGCATAACATCACTGCTAAGCTTTATCAATGCAACAAATACTGTTGAATTTTCCATCACTGTGACGCTTAGAAAATCAGAAAGCCATTGAATGAATGATGGGGCAGAAACATGCTAGTTCATACTACTACAAAATCTACATGACAGAAGTTTAGTGAGTTGATAAAAGTGATGATACACTCATTTGAGTTGCCTTCTATTGTTATTGTGCTCACAGCAGTTAAGCTTTATGAGCATCAGTAAGTGGTGCAGCAACAGCTTTTTTGCCCAGGATTTCACCTCTCAGCCAGGGCTCTATACAGCCTGAGAGAGAGACTGTAAAAAAAAATCAGGTCTCTATCAAGGAACTGAAAATGATTTTAATCAATCTGATCATTTGTTATTTGTGTTATATAAATGTGCATTGCAGTAAATGCTGACTTAGTTTGTTTTTACTGGAATGTTCCACTCTCACTTGAAGAATGTCTGCTGGGAAAAAATGAAAGAAAAAAGGAAAAGAAGAAGAAGAAATCCTTCCTGTTAACTGTTACTTCATAGTCAAAAAATTAAGTTTCAAAATCTGGCTAGGCCATCATGTTCCAGTCTGATTCTCCATGAGCAGCTTCAGGTCTATTCTGCAGTCTGCCCAGTCCCTTTACTACCAAGCTGATTCCCTCTTTCCCTCTCACACTCACATTCTCACATTCCTGCAGCAACACTATTTCTTCTTCTTTTTCTTTCTCCTCTATCTCTCTCTCTCTGCATCAGAAAGCACTTGCAGTCTCAACCAATCACCCCGTTTCTCAGCCAGGCAAGCGTGGCCAACAATGAATCCCTCTAAATCACAGGCTTAACAGCCTGCTGCGATACTGCGGGGACTGGGAGGGCCTCCATAACACAGGTCATAGAGAGATGGAGATGGATGGATACAGAGAGAGAGAGGAAGTGAGGAGGGTGGGGGTTTAAGAAAAGAAAAAACGGGAAAGATAAAGAGAGCCACACACAATAAAGATGATGAAGATATGGACACAGAGGAAAAAATGTGAGGGAAAAATGGAATCATTTCTGATATCAAAACTAAAGGAGGGCGAGAGCAGGATCAAAATAAATCAATCGCATGGTGTATTGATTGAATCTGCAAATAGTCCTCACTCAGTCAACCAGTCAGTGGAGAACTCCACTCATCTGTTGACTCCCCTGTCCTTAAGGCTAGTGATCAGCCTCTCTTGTGCAAACACACTAAACAGAGCTAGGACAATAACAGGATGTCTCTCCATCAGTGTATCGTTCTATAGAAAATCAATTAGTCATTAATGCCTCACCTAGGAGGCTAAAAAAGAACCAGGAAATGAAATTATTCCCTTAGAACCATTGCAATTACATGGTCAGGCAAAGTAATAAAAGAAATAATAGCTCATGATTTCATCAGAAGAGCAAATTGTTTTATTTGGAAGCTCTTTTATTTTATAGAAAAAGGACATTGGTGTTATTATAAGTGAAGATGCTCTTTTGATATAGCTGGCCTGTCAGTCTGTATTTTTGTTCTTTGACTTCTGAAGTAAAAAAACATTAATGGACAAAATATCCATTAACATTCACATATTGTCTTTTTTGGAATAAGGCACTCCATTTTTTTTTTTTGTGGTTTGTTTGTTTTTTATCATTAGTCGTGCTATGGAGCTACGTCTTAATGAGGAGGTCCCAGTGTGTTTTCATCTTTTAATCTGCTAGCACACATGATACACTACATGATTACATGTTACACATTTCTGCCAACAGTTTCTACACAATTCTGCCAAAAGTAAGTAAGGGAAGAATAAAGCTGCAGCTAGCGAACATAGATGTACACAAAGCAGGTTCTAAAACTATTTTTTAGAATCTGGCATTGCAGATGTTTTGTGAGGCAGGACATGCATTCCTCTTCCAAGTGTTTGTAAGACCTTTAATTTTGTTATCTGTTGATAAATACAGCATCTGCTTATTGATGCTCAATAAACAACTGTATGATTAACTGTATTTTTTTAACTCTTTAAACACATGTACAAATCAGTCACAGGCTTCTGACGAATTGCTAACAATAATGCCTTGCTGCACTGTCAAGCATTCACAAAGTAATGTCAGCTTCAGTCCTTGCCCACTTGGTTTTCACTAAGAGAACTGTCCATGGTGCTGAAACACCAACACAGGTGCTATATAATGGAAGCGCACTCGCATTCCCTCCTGTTCTAACTCTATTTCAGCTGGCTTTGAAGAAATAATACCCATTAGGCGTGCCGTGTATTCTGCCAGCAACATCTCTCTGATCAAACACGACTTTCACTGTGAAATTTAGTTGCTCTCATCAGGAGCTGCAGAGACAGAGATCCAGGCCCGGGGACGGAACAGCAGCACAGGAGGAGGAGATCTAAACAGGTGACTGGTGTCACACTTCATCATCCATCCCATTAGTCAGGCCCAGAACATAACAAGATGGAACTGGCTGGCTGGTAAACCTTGCTCAAGGGCACCACTGCAGAAATCCTGCGTCAGAAATCAGAGCAGCAGCGAGGCTGAAAATCTCTGCCTGGGCTGGTCTATCAACACAGACAATGGGAGGATTAGGAGAAAAACACAGTGGTTTAACTCCTATTACACTAAAAGTTTGAATCTAATTTAAGTCTATCATCAGCATTGCAGTGTTTTGAATGATTGGTTGGTCCATGTATTTAAAAGGCTTTTTAGGTCAAACTAAAATAGACTACATGAACTTTCTTCAGCTGAAAAACTTTAACATGACATTACATTTTGACAGATATTGCTTTTTGAAATATCTGGAAAACAAATGCTGCCTCCATATAAATAAGAGCTGCTTTTAAAAGCATTAGATGATTGCAGTTATTAAAACTAAAAATTCCAAAACCTTGTTTTCAGATTGAACAAGCCGCTGTGTGAACGTTATAGATTCATAATATGGATCTACAAAACACACTGACTCTTAGGGATAACAGAAAGAAAAGCTAATTCCAGCTTGTTTCAAGAGTTAAAACTAATACAAACAAAATCATACAACAAACTTACAAAAGACAAAGGACACAAATGTTTTATGTCATCAGTAATGAATATCCACACTAAACTACATTAACAAATGTATAAATGACCACAGGGGCCTGCCATTCACTGAGAAACTGTCACAGTTGTCATTAAATCGAAAGCTGTGACAGCAGGGCTCCAGTATAATAACAGCGTATCTGCGTACATTATTTACTGACAGAACTTTTAATTAACTGTGGTGTCAGGTTTGGATCTCAATCTACTGGCGGCACAAAACTCATAGTTCCAAACAAATGGATTAAAGATGAATCCCATTTCATTTACAGACTGTTGGCCGATATAGTGACTCATTCTGCATACTGGTACATTTCAGTGATGTAGTGAGTATCACAGTGTCCTTTAGCAGGAAGCTCAAGTGTCCTGAAGCCAGATACAGAATACCTACTGCCTCCAGGGCTGCTGTGTTATAACTGACCCTGTCCACCCTGCAGTGGTACAACCCCCCCCCCCAAAAAAAAAACCAAGAGAATGACCCTCAAGGATCAATAAAGAATTATATTTCATTATTATTGTGTCTTTGTATCTCCGTGTGGATTTATAATCATCATGACTCTGTCTTTTGTATGCTTTTGTACTCTTCTTCTGTATGCTTTCCTAAATCTACAGGGATGAAAATATGAGGTGGAAAGCAGCTGAATTAGTAGTCTACTGTCATCTGTTTGGTCAGTGTACGGTAGCATAAAGGAAACTAAGCTAAATAATACAATAGAGACTTTTGATCCAACTATTACTCCACAATTAGTTGATTAACCAATTAATTCTTGGAGTTAGTCGTTAGTTATTTATCAAGAAAAAATGTTGTGAGGATTTTTGGCTTTTCTTTGTTTTATATAATTGCATATTAAAATAAGTTCTCATAATAAGGAATACGAAGAAGTCTGTTCGTAGCTCATCAGTCAGGTTTAAATGCAGCTGTTCAGTTAAGTTTAGAAGTTTAGAAGCACGAAGTGGCAGATGCAGAGTGGTGACCTGCTCTGTTGTTCAAGGTTGTCAATTCAGTGAGTGTCTTTCTGTTGCATTAAGTATTAAAGTGGAGAGTATGATTGTGTGTGTGTGTGTAATCTTCCTCTGTAACCTGTAGATGTTTACATCATTTTCCATTCACCTGAGGTTTAACTCACCTTAATTACAACAGAAGAAAATGAATTTGAACACAAGTGGAGACAGATGAGTGGGAGTCTGTTTGTTTCCTTCAAGAGAAATTGTTTTCATGCAATCAGAGGCTATTATTCTTCAGAATTCTTACAGACAAAACAGACTCACACTCAAACACACACAAAGCTGTTCCTTCAGAGTGCAGAAGCTATTAGCAATCACAGGCATGTCTGCAGCAGCCTCACTTAAGACATTCTGGGCTTTTCAATACAGGGATGATTATGCTCTGAACAAGCTGCTCTGCAGAAGCAGAAAACGCTGCAGAAAAAAAAGGAAAAACAACTCTAGCGGGTGGATATTCACAACTTAGGACCACCGCAGTCCTTTCATCTTTTCAGATCGGTGTGAGTGTTGGGGAGTTGTTCCTAACAGAAGGTTTTGAGATGTAGATCAGAGGAGAAAGCTTTTTAGAGGTTGTTCAATTGCTGTAAATGGCACAAATCCAATTTATAACCATAGCTTTGTGCCCTCCACTGCTTCAGCTTGCCAACGATACGTAATTTATTCTGCAAGCTTCCCTTTCAGTCAACACATCACCATCAAGTGTACTTACTTATACTACAAACAATGCAACCTCTCAAGTTTCTTTCTCTCCTCCTCTATCAAATCTCATCTATCTCTGTGCTCTAACTGTAACCTAGCTTTTTTCTCTGCAGGAACAGCAAAGTCCAACAAACACCATTTACTTAGCGTCCCTCTGAGCCAGCAGCCCCTCTCCCCTGGGTTTACCTGCTCCTCCAGCTCTCTGCTTGCGTTCTCCAGCACCTGGACCTGGTAGTTTAGCGATAGCCTGGAGTGAGGAAGGTTCCACTGGGCTTTCAAACACACCATGTCCTGCTTCCCCCGTCTGTTTTGTGCTCATACAATTAGAGCGAGTCGCTGGATGCGCAGCCAGGACCCCGCTGAGAAATGTGAAATGGATAACCTGGGGCCTGGGAAACCAGCCAGCTCTTCCAGTAAAATCACCTCCTCCACCGCCGCCACTGATACAAAGCCCTGCCCTCACTGGGCTGTGATGTCATCCCTGCACCCGCCCTCCACACAGCGGTCATCACGGTTGGACACAAGAGGAGGATCCAAGTTTGGACAAGTGCCCCCCCCCCCACAGTCTCTCTGTCTCTCACACACCTCCCCTCTCCACATTCCCATTTCTCATCCTCAGCCCTTACATCCTCATCTCATCACTGACATCCAACAATAGGCTAATTCAACAGATCAGACTCATGAAGAAAACTGCAACTGATGCTTGCATCAACGAAGACATATGGAAACAACATAGATATGACCTGGCAGTACTCATTTTTACAGGGACAGAGAGAATATTCACTGAATGGACTACTCCAACATACCACATTACCTTAAAGAAGCTTCCTAGGAAATCATTTAGTCTATGATGAGTCTATTATGACTATATATAAGTGTAACTATGGAGTGTAACATTTTAAATTCCATCTGATATTCAGATGTCTAGGTAAGATATTCAATTTGTCATTGATGACTCAGAAAATATCTGTGTTTAAAAGCTAAACCCAGTCATTCTTTGGCAATAAATTATCTTTTTATTTTTTCTGTTGCAATAAATGTGCCATCAAAAAATCCCAAAGAAAGCCACCATATCATCCCCTAAACTGCACATCCCATCATGCTTCACACACTGCTTCAAACCCTGCTGTCATTCAACTAGATCACTAAGCTGTGCAGCCACTATTCAAACCAAAAGAACTTTCCCTCAGGGAAAATCACAAACGATATGTGGTTGAAGGATAATTCTAGTATTTCTTGACCTAGGTTTTTTCTCAGAATTGTGTCAGTTTCTGACTAACAAATTGTGCACAGGTAGGCAGTAAGTTGCCCTGGAGGTAGATCAGCACCTGGGTCAGCTCCATGACAATAACTGACTTTTTTTAGAGGAGGGAGGGTATTAATGACCGCAACATGCTAAGTCCACTGGAACACCAGCACCAAAGACAAAGTAACAGCTACACACACACACACACACACACATATTCAAAATGACCAACTGATCTAAAAAGACAACAATTTATCACAACTGCATCTATGTCAGTTGAAAATGAAGAGCTGGAATGGAGAATTCTGACCCGTCAAAGAGCCAATGGAGTCAGTGTGCAGGTGTTAACATTTCTCAGAGAACGGACAAGACAAAGTAAACCCAGTTCCTATGGTTCCCTGCAGCAGAGGAGAGAATAAGAGCTTTGTTTTCTCATTTGGTCATCTGGTGCAGAGCCTAAAATGCTGGAATGGGGTGGGGGTGGATTTATGCAATTCAATTAATGTGTTTTGAAAAGGGCAGGAGGGCATTATGAAACCAAGGTAACCACAACAAGAAAGGCAGTAGAGACCCAGTTAGGCGTATATGGAGGATATCAAGTGGAAGGACACATTAGGGCTCGGTTTTATGGTACACCGAGCACGGCGTGGCAAAAACAATCCAAAAGAAAAGAAAAGAGAACCCTTTATGTCCTCACTATGATGTCTCTATAACTCCTGAAAATGTTCTGCCATGGTGATCCATTTTTTATCCACTGTTGGAAACAGGATGGGAGAGCCACAGACTGCTGCACCTTTTGGTTGCCATAGAAACCACCTGAGTGACAGGCCACTAGCTGCTTATGCTGCATAATAAAAATAAATAAATAAATAAAACAGGCACTTGGCTTCCAGTGATTTCTGATTATTTCTCCATGATGTGAGAAACAATGAGGCAAACCGCCTCCATTCACAGTCTCCCATAATCCTCTTCTTTTCCAGCACTAATTGGATAACTCCTGCTCCAATGAGAGGAAGCCTCTGCTCCTCTGCTCCCACAATTCCCTCTCACCTTTCACCTTCGCTTCTGCCTTTCACTTTTATACATACTGCACCTTTAAACTGTGCACCTGACCTGAGCAGCTGAGAGGAACAAATATTAAAGCTGCACGTCCATGAACTTAAAAAAGGGGGGGGATTTCCTTTTTATCCTGATCACACACACACAGCACTAATAACTGCAGATGAGGGAGATTGCATCATTTCTAGAAGGTGTAGCAACGTATACAGCCCGGCTTATAGAATAAGGTGGACACTGAGATAACGTTCAGGCGTTTACCGTATCAAGTGTAATCAAATGACAGCACATGAACAACATTATTCTGGGATGTTAGCAGCGGAATGTCGGCTCACCTGAGCTGAAATGGGAGCTGAGGGCAAAGCCGGGGCTGAAAACGACTGAAGACATCGTCACCAGGAGCGCCAGCATCTTCACAACCGGCGCTGCGAAAGCGAAAGAAAAACTGCAGGGGCTCGGAGGGCAGCGATTCAGGCGGCGCTATTTCTTGAACACAGCTTCATTTCTCCTTTCCGAACCGGCCCCTGGTGATGTCTCATCGTGCGCCTTCATTTTTTTTTTTTTTTCCTCACGCTGGTGTGATTAAGACAGATGCTGACACTCCTCCTCCGATAGAAAGTCACCGCAGGCCGAGGCCGTTTTTTTTTTTTTTAAAACCTTTTTCTCCACCCCTGAACTCCAAGATCTAGATAGTCGCTGCAGAAGAGGAAGAAGAAGAGGAGGAGGGGTGCGACTGGACGACAAAGTCCTGTTAATTCAAGTCAAGTTGATCCAGAATTCAGATTCCCCTTCCACAGCGCGCAGCTTCACGCGACACCTGGACGGACTCACACCATCCCAAAGCTCTGCGCGACCGACATCAGGCGCGTGACACCTCTGCAAACAAACAATCAATCAAACAAACAAACAAACAAATACAAATCAAACGCTCAGTTTTCTGTCAGAGCTGCAGGGAGCTGTCCGAGGTGCTGACAGCGAGAGCGCCATCTTGCTCGGTAATGAGCCCAAATAGAATTTATAGAGCGTTTTTGCGCTCTGTCTGCAGGAGGGGAGGGGGGGGGATGGGGGCTTAGGAGGCAGTGGATAGGCCACTGTGCTGCTTGAACATGTTCAGCTGACTGAAATATACAGTACAGAGCTGAAGAGGGTGAAGAGATTGTGGAGCACGGATCTATTTTTGCAGCCAAACAGATAACTCTGTATTTCTAACTTGCAGGCTGAAGCTGACACATCTTCGCCTGCAAAGCAAATATTTCTGTCATGAATTTCACTGCATGTGTGTTTTCTTCTCTAGAGACAGAGCCTGGTCTCTTCCTCAGCCTCAACTCCTTGAGTTTGATAAGAAGAGACATTAAAAAAAAAAAAAAAACCTACCATGAGCAGACTGTGATGTAACACCAGGGAAAGACACACAGTGGGGACTTGGCTCTCTGGACTATCCCCACTCTAATCCTACTGTTCATACATGTTGGATGAGGCCCCCTCCCCCCACCCAACAACATTCATCCTCTCCCAATCCCCCATCCTCCCCTCTGCCTCTCTCATCCTCTCTTCCCATCAGATCGGATTCCTGGCAGCAGAGGGAGTCAACTTTTCCTCGTGCATCTTCGCAGGCTTACTATGATTGTAATTCTTCACCCACGCACAGACAGAAATGTCAGAGGCTGAGCTGCCAAAAAGAAAAAGATCTGTCTAAGCACAAATCCACTCTTTGTCAGATTCTCCATTGTACTGAGCCCTGCTCTTTGTGGCATGGCTGATTAGTTATGTAATGTATCATTTATTATTAATAGACGTATAGTCTCACTGATTTTATGTACTCTGTGTGAACAAACCATTTTGGCAGCTCCTCTGAAAGTGGCTGCCAAGAGCACATATGAAGTGGTGGTTTAAAGGAACAATGTGCACATTTTAAAAAGTGCTCCCATTTATGCATTTTCTTCCCTATTTGTCAACTCAATCAGTGGACTGTACATTCCTCAACTAATCTGATTATCACACAGGCCTTCTGTTGTGAGGGGCTGTTTTGTTCAGTAATGGTCGTGGACCAAACATCTATATTTCAGGCCCGTTGTGAACATCCAGAGGCATTTTGAAGCGGTGTCAACAACACATCAGTTGATAATGAGCCGGTCATGACTGCCCACTGATGATCAGAGGTGGAAGAAGTGTTGAGATCTTTACTTTCAGTAAAAGTAGCATTTCTCATCACTTCAAGTCAAGACCCTTCATTCATTGTCTTTATTACAGGTAGTAAAAACAAGTATTTGCTGTAAATGTATTCAAGCAACTTCAATAAAATCACTCATTACACAGGGAAAAAAATATTATCATATTATTGAATTATGCAGCAAGTAAAAAGCATTTCATTGTTGTATTTTAACCACTGTATATACATATACTGTGGGGCAATTTAATCTGCACCATTATTTATTTTAAGTAGGTTTTTAAGGAATACCTTTATTTTTACAGTAGCTATAGCTGTCGAGGTGAGTGTTGTAGCATCAGATAAAGAGTACTGTACCTCTAAATCCAAACCAAGTCATTTAGTAAATATAATTAGTTTCTCTCCCTCATTGTGTCAAATAGCCTTTATGAGAAAAGCTGACAAGTACAAGTGGTCTGTCATGTAGCTAACCTGTCATGGATATCTATTGATATTCAAATCTGATTTTGAAAAGATGTCTGGATTTTGACTCTGTCCTGGACATGTAAACAGAGTGTACAGTACACGTCATATTGACCTGGACAAAAGTGCGCCCAGGACCAACCAACATAAGTGGCATGTTCATCTGATGTCAAGCTTTTTGGGGGAGCAAACTGATTACTGTTCCTTTCACATTTTAAACTGTTCCTTTCCAGCCTACTTCCAGTTTCCAGTGCCACAGTGACAAAACCTACCTCCATCGCTCCTCCTCCAGAGTCCATCAGAGCAGCTCCATGGTGATCCAGCTTCAGGTCCAGTCTAATAAGCTCCTCGAAAGTCAAAGTCCTGGATTCATCCATCAACCTCTTCACCTGTAGGCTGAGCGGAGGGTTGAGGTCTCTGCAATCACAAACACACCGCTGAGTGATGTCCCTAGATAGGTTGCCAGACATCCATTAACTACTTTTGCTTATTGTGCAGAAGGGTGAAAAGGGACTGGATCCTTTAAGCTCTCATTGAGAGGGTACATCACAGAGCAGACACATCTAGACGCATCTTTGGTCTATGAGAAGAAATTGTAACAGCCACAAGACACCCGCATAAAAATGCAAACTCCACACATAAAGACCCCAGATCTGGGTGCACATCCACTGGACGGTCTTGCTGTGAGGTGATAGTGCAGCAACAGTATTTCTCTTTGCACCACCATGCTGTTTCATGGGTTTAGAAATTATTGAAAAACATAGGTAAACAGGCTGTGCACACCAAAGCTATGACTTAAGGTCCACTTATACAGATGGGTAACAAATTAAAGGAGAATAACAGCAGCGTGGAGGTGTGATAATCTGCTGAGTGAAGAGGGTATCTGCAACACAACAGACACTGGGTCCTTTCCAGCCAGAAGAGGTGGAGGAACAAAGGAATACAGCCATTACATCAAGTCAGATCTGAAACTTCATCACCCTTTTGAACACTACTAAATGTGATTTTCCGCTCATCTATCTGTAGAGACAGTGAAAGCAGAGGAATGAGAAGAGAGGATGATGTATGGCTTGTCATCTGTGTATTTGATTCCATTTCAGACCCACTTACTTTCTAATGGAGTCTGTGTTTGATGGATAAGACCTCATAGAGGAAGAAGATGGTGGAAGGACACAGTTTATACTTTATATACCGGTGCCTATTTTTGGCCATTTGATTTCTCTGACAGGAATATTCCCCTTAAATCTATTCACTCCTCCACCTCCTCCTCTTGTTTCACTGTCTCATCACGTCATATTCCACTCTCTGATATCATTGTGTTGCATGTCTGCGGTTTCCCTGGAAACAGAAAGGAGAGGATAAGATGGATTTCTAGGGTGAAACACCAGCAGAGGGGATCGTGCTTTCCAGTCACTTCACATCTTACATCAGATATGATGAGCATTAGGTTAACTACAGAGCATTACTGTTCTTTTATATTTTTTATCAGCTAATTAAACCTGTTCCCACGCAGAGGACCATTATGGCGTCATGTATAACAGCAGAAATGGAATTACACTGGTGGAATTTAAACAGCCGTCCACCCCAGTCCATCTCCATCCTCACCCCACAATTCAGAGCTGTCCTCAGGGGGGGGTGATGATGGAGGATCGCAAGGGCCCAGAGCAGGCTTCAGGCCCAGCTTTAACAGCTCCCTCTGGAGGCCTGGTCACTCCGCACCCAGGCAGCTGCACATGCTGTGTTGCTCTTCTCTGGTTTCACTGTGGGGCTTGTAAAGAAACCGCCTGCCTCAGGACTCTGCCTCAGCCAGCAGCTCAGACTGGATCCACTACACCGAGCTTGTAACTCGAACTTTTTAACATCAGTTAGAAATGGACGTTTATTCTGTTGACTGAGAGCATTTTAAGATTCCTTGGCTTTGTGAAAAGCTGTCAGAACAGTGTCGGATAGATCTAAAATTGCTTTAACAAAAAAACATAGTCTATCATCTAAATGTCTTATGTAAATATTTTCATTTCTGTTTGTTTTAATATGTTTAGACTGACCCATTAGAATATATATATTAAAAAACACTCGATGAATGAGCAATTAATCTGACCAGCGTCCAATCAAAATATCAGTGAAAAAAAACACAGACACAAAGCACAATTCACAATGGTGTAAACGTTCTCTCTGATTGCTCCAGCTTCCTCCCACAGTCTTAAGACATGCAGGTTAGGTTCGCTGGTGACTTTAAATTGCCCACACGTGTGAATATCAGTGTGAATGTTTGTTCCTCTCTATATGTTAGCTCTGCAATAGGCTGGCAATCTGCCGTTTGCCCAATGTCAAGACTCAGCGGTAACACAACATCTACAGAGGAGACACCTTCTGTGTGTGTGGAGAAAAGACCTGAGCTTGGTTGGAGCTGTTTCATTCAAGACTCTCCCTCCTGCATGAGCAAATAATTAGAGGACAAACTGGGAGAGTAATTAGGACATCTAAATGTTTGTTTGTGTGTACTTCTGTTTGGGTGTTGGAGTTACATTTGAGTAACTGCCAGACAAAGTCCATGTGGGAAAACAAAGTGATTTAGTCACAGGCTTCCAGTAACAACCTCTGCAGGGAGAAAGAGGAGCTGTGGATTGTACTCTGCAGGGAAACAGATAACGTCCCAGTCGTTTATTACGAGTCTGTCTAACAATGGCCTGGTTGTGTTGCTTCTGGAAACAGCAGATTGTTAATTTCTCGAATTGTATTGAAAAACTAATTTTGCTTGTTTACAAGCTAAGACTCCTGCTGGCTGCCATACAGCCTGTTTCTCCATCCAACAAAGGAATTAAACTGTTTTGTCCTCAAAGTTCCTGCAGAAATTAACCAGACGAACACATAACTCTAGGACCTCTGAATGTAACATTTCGCCTATGTTCTACATATACTCTATATTACTTACTAAGATTTTTTGTTTTCCTCAGCTTCCAGACAGCCTCTTGCTTCCAACCGTTCCTGTAAAGGACCGAAATAAAAAAGCAATGAGTCACGTAAAATGAAAAGTTCAAACAAAGCGGTCACTTCCTGGAAGTTTGAAAAACTTAACCTTTATTGGTGACCTCATAATATCTAACCAATGAAGTTATCAGAAATATTTTAGACGTCCCGCCCTCCATCTTACATAAAACAACCCCACTGTCCGTCCCTGGGGCACGTTATAACTAAAAATGGTGGGCGCCATTTTGTTACGTTTTCCTGGCTGGAACGGTGCGCAGCGGGTTGTGATGTTTTCCCGTGTTTGATGGGTGTGTCACAGGTGTTATCCAATCAACAGTGATGTTTATATAAACCCTGCATTAAAAAGGCAGTGCGCACGCGAAACAGAGCAGTGTGTTTAGCGCATTGTTTTACGCTATGTCGTCTTAAATGACTCCACACAACATCCTCTTCCAACAGGAAATAAGAAAAGAAATCATTAACGCCTTTATTAAAAAATGATACTTTGAAATCCGACCAATTTTACTGCATTTGTTGCCACATTAACTAAAAATAATGCAGACAAGGTCTTCACTGCAATGGACTGTACAACTTAAATTTTTTTGTATGGCATGAATGGAAACCAAAGGCTGTCCACAAAAGAGCAACATGCCACTATAAGTGTAGGATTGTACTCCATGTTTGAAACTCAGTGCTCCTCCTCAGTCATGCTGTACACTGTTGTTTCTTTCCTTGACCATTTTTCCTGCTCTGTATCCGGCTGGAATAAAAATGTATGCATGATTCAACAGATTTTCACACAGTACAGCAGAATAGTGTTACACATGCTGCGACAGGATACAGCTTTGCGTGTTCACACATCATTAGGAGGTTGTCTGCAAAACCTCTGGTGTGCTAATACTCTACACTAATGTATGTCTGTTAAATGTGACGCCTCAGCTGACTGGGTCTTTATGGAGTCAATTTCAATTAGGCTCCGAGGGCTCGATGGACGAGTCCTTCAACACCCAGTTCAGGGATCTTAATGGGATTAATTACCCTTTCTTTATGCTAAAGGCTTTTTTTTTTTTTCAAAAGAGCAGTGGGACTGAAATGAACAGAAAGATTTGAGTTTTTAATTCTCTATCCTCCAGTGAAGTGTAGCAGTCACACTGTATTATCGGTCAGCGCTGCAAAAGAGAATATTGAACCCTCAGATCAATAGCGTAAGTCATTTTACTTGAAGGTTTCAGTGAAGTGTAACCGAACAAAACATCGCTCAATAAACTGTCCTGTACACAGTTCACTTGATCTTAAAAGATGAGGTCAGAAACACACAGTCTACTGTGTACACACACACACACACACACACACATACGCACTTTAAAGACTTATAAGCTCAGTTCACCCAAATCACAAAAGAATACTTATTCTGAGCTGAATGTGTCCATACTAAGAATGTCTGTTTCATTTGATGAGAAGGTTTGTGATGGTAACTTGATTCCCTCAGCAAACTGCACTGTCTCAGAGAACTATCTCCTTCAAATCAAATAAAGCATGTTTCACCTCTGTGCATACAAGAAGAGATGTCCTGTTTCAGGCAGGTTAAGCTAGATATGGAAGCATAAATGTTTGCAAGATCTAATCAAGGGAGGGGACTAAGATGAATATCAGATTTTAATATCCTTTACTGTAAGTGGGAACAAATGTATGCATGACAGTTTATGAGACGAAACAAAGTCAAGATACTCTGTTGTCTTTAATATTATTGAATGCTGTGTTGGAACTAAGGGGTCTATAGTTTAAACCATAAAACCAACCCTAGACCAGAAGTGCACAAAGGTACCTGACCACATACTTGTGGTCATGTTCTGTATATGGAACTAACTCCACATACACAAGATCAAACAGATCAACAATCTCAACCATAAAAGCTTCCACATATCCAGACGTCCAAATGAAACATGCTTGAAAGCTTGAACATCTGTCTCCAGAACACAGTCCCAGACCAATGACCGCACGCTTTCTGAAAAGACAAGTTGTACAAAGAGAATACCTCTAATTTGGTTGTAATGATGCTTAAAACTACAGTACAGAAATACTCAGTTTCTTTTGTTATTTACTGCAGCTAGTTTCATCTGCTCTGGTGCAGTTTTTCAGAACAACTTAAGAAAACACATGGTTGTGCTTCACTGGCTCACATCTGCTTTGTTTGAGAAATATTCTGCATTTAAAATATGTTTTTTTTGAAGCTCTGGATTTAGAGAGTCTCTGGTAAAAGTCAAGAAGCAGACTGTAGTGGTCTATCGGGCCAGACACAGCTGAGACGTGCTCAGGCAGCCTGGCTGGAATCTGATTTCACATTCTGTGGATCAATACGCAGCAGGAATCAAACTCAGAGTCTCTACACACAGAATACAGGCTTTGACAGACCTGTAGACGTTTGTTCTATAAATAATGTCTCCAAGGAAAACAACTGCTCCCAAACATGGTAAAACTAACTCTCACGAATATCATCCCCAGCTTTATGGGTCGTGCTGCACTGTAGGCATTGTCTGCTGTGGTGTGATCACTGATGTATACACAATTACCCAGTGCTCATATGTTATTTAACGCACATGTTAGCACACACAACTCAGTTATATAACTGTGTAGAACAAGATTTTTTTTTTTTTCTGCGGGGCCCCATTTCTATCTGCCAGCTCTCTGCCCTGTAGCGCTTATATGTGAGTGTGCGGTGGACAGGCAGCAAACCTGATTACCTGCCTGTCGTGATGCTGGCAGGGAGCTGGGCCCATCGCTCTGAAATGATTCATCACTGTAATAGTGACTTCTTATCAAAGAGGCAATAATGTGAGTGGAATTGACTTCTCTGGAACAGCTGAGGTTCTCAGCCTCCTCTTCCTTGCCTTTGATGGGTATAGCTACAGATGTTGAGGGTCAAATTTTAATAACTGTGTCTGACACCAGGCTGTAGGAACAGTCTGCTACAAAGTGTTCTGCATCTTGGAACATACACGGTACTACCCACGTGCTCAAAGATTACATTTCTGAGAAGTCTGGCATGTCCTGAAAATAACAATATATCCGCAGAGACTTTGTCATGATCCTATAAAAAGGAGTGAGAGACAGCTTCAAGGTTAAATGAGAGAGAAGAAACCAGACAAATAACTGAAACAGTCTTAATTGTCCTCTTTGTCAAACACTTGAAATAGACAATAGAAGAGAACAGCAGACACTTAAGAGAAGACGTGACAAAAATTTCCCAAATACTGTCAAGTAGCTGCCAAGATCTTATTGTATGTTGGAACAAGACTAAGAGCAGCCCTGTGATGCTGTACTTAGACACAGACCTTTAAGCTTAATACTAAACGTATGTATTTGCTGATGTTTAGCAGGTATTTGTTTTGCATGTTAGTCTGATGACATTTACTTATTAGCTGTAAAAACTGTGTACAGCTGAGGCTGATGGGGACGTTATTAGTCTGCAGGTATTTAGACTTAGACTTTATTGATCCCCTATTTGATCCTAAACCATGTTAAGGAACACCAAAGGTGTTACAGTTCATTCTGAGAACCATATGTCTGAACTGGCTGGTTGAATGGGGGGAGAAGTCAGGGTATCACCAAAGTCAGTAAGATTCATCCTCTGGGGAACATGAATGTCTGTACAACATTTTATGGCAATTGATCCAATAGTTGTTTGGATATTTTAGTCTGGACCAAAGTACTTGACTGATTAACAGACTGAGAGACTGATATTGCCCAAAAAAAAAAAAGATTATACATATATAGTATAAAACAGATCAAGACATCTGACCCGGTGCCAGACTTTCAGAGTTCCTGGCAGAGGTGCGGTGTGGCCGGCTCAGGCTGGGATTTTAGTCTCTGATAGAGCGTCGAGCCATTTATTTGAAAGTTAACCTTGAGAAAAGAAGCCTAAGATCCTTCATTGAAATGATGATGCCTGGCCAGATGAAGGACTAACTGTGTCCCCTTGGCCTCAAATACATGTAAAAAATAATAGCTATTGTGAAGCGGCTGGTAAGATGTTGCTGAACTACACTTGCGCACTGCCTTCAGTTACTCATCTTGCAGCACTACTAAATTCGGCAATGGCGTGTATAACTTATACAACAGCCTCCACTGTAGAAATATCTCTGGATGCACCAAATGCTATGAATAATCTTCAAGCACCGCCCCAAGGCTGGCCTCTGGTTCAACCCCACCAAAGGAT